>NC_092158.1:97221249-97236249 GCF_045791955.1 Oncorhynchus clarkii lewisi | reverse complement strand
CCGGTCTGGTCTCAGCCTCACTAATCCTTAAACCGGTCTGGTCTCAGCCTCACTAATCCTTAAACCGGTCTGGTCTCAGCCTCACTAATCCTTAAACCGGCCTGGTCTCAGCCTCACTAATCCTTAAACCGGTCTGGTCTCAGCCTCACTAATCCTTAAACCGGTCTGGTCTCAGCCTCACTAATCCTTAAACCGGTCTGGTCTCAGCCTCACTAGTCCTTAAACCGGTCTGGTCTCAGCCTCACTAATCCTTAAACCGGTCTGGTCTCAGCCTCACTAATCCTTAAACCGGTCTGGTCTCAGCCTCACTAATCCTTAAACCGGTCTGGTCTCAGCCTCACTAGTCCTTAAACCGGTCTGGTCTCAGCCTCACTAATCCTTAAACCGGTCTGGTCTCAGCCTCACTAATCCTTAAACCGGTCTGGTCTCAGCCTCACTAATCCTTAAACCGGTCTGGACTCAGCCTCACTAATCCTTAAACCGGTCTGGTCTCAGCCTCACTAATCCTTAAACCGGTCTGGTCTCAGCCTCACTAGTCCTTAAACCGGTCTGGTCTCAGACTCACTAGTCCTTAAACCGGTCTGGTCTCAGCCTCACTAGTCCTTAAACCGGTCTGGTCTCAGCCTCACTAGTCCTTAAACCGGTCTGGTCTCAGCCTCACTAGTCCTTAAACCGGTCTGGTCTCAGCCTCACTAGTCCTTAAACCGGTCTGGTCTCAGCCTCACTAGTCCTTAAACCGGTCTGGTCTCAGCCTCACTAGTCCTTAAACCGGTCTGGTCTCAGCCTCACTAGTCCTTAAACCGGTCTGGTCTCAGCCTCACTAATCCTTAAACCGGTCTGGTCTCAGCCTCACTAATCCTTAAACCGGTCTGGTCTCAGCCTCACTAGTCCTTAAACCGGTCTGGTCTCAGCCTCACTAGTCCTTAAACCGGTCTGGACTCAGCCTCACTAATCCTTAAACCGGTCTGGTCTCAGCCTCACTAATCCTTAAACCGGTCTGGTCTCAGCCTCACTAGTCCTTAAACCGGTCTGGTCTCAGCCTCACTAATCCTTAAACCGGTCTGGTCTCAGCCTCACTAATCCTTAAACCGGTCTGATCTCAGCCTCACTAGTCCTTAAACCGGTCTGGTCTCAGCCTCACTAATCCTTAAACCGGTCTGGTCTCAGCCTCACTAATCCTTAAACCGGTCTGGTCTCAGCCTCACTAATCCTTAAACCGGTCTGGTCTCAGCCTCACTAGTCCTTAAACCGGTCTGGTCTCAGCCTCACTAATCCTTAAACCGGTCTGGACTCAGCCTCACTAATCCTTAAACCGGTCTGGTCTCAGCCTCACTAATCCTTAAACCGGTCTGGTCTCAGCCTCACTAATCCTTAAACCGGTCTGGTCTCAGCCTCACTAATCCTTAAACCGGTCTGGACTCAGCCTCACTAATCCTTAAACCGGTCTGGTCTCAGCCTCACTAATCCTTAAACCGGTCTGGACTCAGCCTCACTAATCCTTAAACCGGTCTGGTCTCAGCCTCACTAATCCTTAAACCGGTCTGGTCTCAGCCTCACTAATCCTTAAACCGGTCTGGTCTCAGCCTCACTAATCCTTAAACCGGTCTGGTCTCAGACTCACTAATCCTTAAACCGGTCTGGTCTCAGCCTCACTAATCCTTAAACCAGTCTGGGTCTCAGCCTCACTAATCCTTAAACCGGCCTGGTCTCAGCCTCACTAATCCTTAAACCGGTCTGGTCTCAGCCTCACTAATCCTTAAACCGGTCTGGTCTCAGCCTCACTAATCCTTAAACCGGTCTGGTCTCAGCCTCACTAATCCTTAAACCGGCCTGGTCTCAGCCTCACTAATCCTTAAACCGGTCTGGTCTCAGCCTCACTAATCCTTAAACCGGTCTGGTCTCAGCCTCACTAATCCTTAAACCGGTCTGGTCTCAGCCTCACTAGTCCTTAAACCGGTCTGGTCTCAGCCTCACTAATCCTTAAACCGGTCTGGTCTCAGCCTCACTAATCCTTAAACCGGTCTGGTCTCAGCCTCACTAATCCTTAAACCGGTCTGGTCTCAGCCTCACTAATCCTTAAACCGGTCTGGTCTCAGCCTCACTAATCCTTAAACCGGTCTGGTCTCAGCCTCACTAATCCTTAAACCGGTCTGGTCTCAGCCTCACTAATCCTTAAACCGGTCTGGACTCAGCCTCACTAATCCTTAAACCGGTCTGGTCTCAGCCTCACTAATCCTTAAACCGGTCTGGTCTCAGCCTCACTAGTCCTTAAACCGGTCTGGTCTCAGACTCACTAGTCCTTAAACCGGTCTGGTCTCAGCCTCACTAGTCCTTAAACCGGTCTGGTCTCAGCCTCACTAGTCCTTAAACCGGTCTGGTCTCAGCCTCACTAGTCCTTAAACCGGTCTGGTCTCAGCCTCACTAGTCCTTAAACCGGTCTGGTCTCAGCCTCACTAGTCCTTAAACCGGTCTGGTCTCAGCCTCACTAGTCCTTAAACCGGTCTGGTCTCAGCCTCACTAGTCCTTAAACCGGTCTGGTCTCAGCCTCACTAATCCTTAAAACGGTCTGGTCTCAGCCTCACTAATCCTTAAAACGGTCTGGTCTCAGACTCACTAATCCTTAAACCGGTCTGGTCTCAGACTCACTAATCCTTAAACCGGTCTGGTCTCAGCCTCACTAATCCTTAAACCGGTCTGGTCTCAGCCTCACTAATCCTTAAACCGGTCTGGTCTCAGCCTCACTAATCCTTAAACCGGTCTGGTCTCAGCCTCACTAATCCTTAAACCGGTCTGGTCTCAGCCTCACTAATCCTTAAACCGGTCTGGTCTCAGCCTCACTAATCCTTAAACCGGTCTGGTCTCAGCCTCACTAGTCCTTAAACCGGTCTGGTCTCAGCCTCACTAATCCTTAAACCGGTCTGGTCTCAGCCTCACTAATCCTTAAACCGGTCTGGTCTCAGCCTCACTAATCCTTAAACCGGTCTGGTCTCAGCCTCACTAGTCCTTAAACCGGTCTGGTCTCAGCCTCACTAATCCTTAAACCGGTCTGGTCTCAGCCTCACTAATCCTTAAACCGGTCTGGACTCAGCCTCACTAATCCTTAAACCGGTCTGGTCTCAGCCTCACTAATCCTTAAACCGGTCTGGTCTCAGCCTCACTAGTCCTTAAACCGGTCTGGTCTCAGACTCACTAGTCCTTAAACCGGTCTGGTCTCAGCCTCACTAGTCCTTAAACCGGTCTGGTCTCAGCCTCACTAGTCCTTAAACCGGTCTGGTCTCAGCCTCACTAGTCCTTAAACCGGTCTGGTCTCAGCCTCACTAGTCCTTAAACCGGTCTGGTCTCAGCCTCACTAGTCCTTAAACCGGTCTGGTCTCAGCCTCACTAGTCCTTAAACCGGTCTGGTCTCAGCCTCACTAGTCCTTAAACCGGTCTGGTCTCAGCCTCACTAGTCCTTAAAACGGTCTGGTCTCAGCCTCACTAATCCTTAAAACGGTCTGGTCTCAGCCTCACTAATCCTTAAAACGGTCTGGTCTCAGCCTCACTAATCCTTAAACCGGTCTGGTCTCAGACTCACTAATCCTTAAACCGGTCTGGTCTCAGCCTCACTAATCCTTAAACCGGTCTGGTCTCAGCCTCACTAATCCTTAAACCGGTCTGGTCTCAGACTCACTAATCCTTAAACCGGTCTGGTCTCAGCCTCACTAATCCTTAAACCGGTCTGGTCTCAGCCTCACTAATCCTTAAACCGGTCAGATCTCAGCCTCACTAATCCTTAAACCGGTCTGGTCTCAGCCTCACTAATCCTTAAACCGGTCTGGTCTCAGCCTCACTAGTCCTTAAACCGGTCTGGTCTCAGCCTCACTAGTCCTTAAACCGGTCTGGTCTCAGCCTCACTAATCCTTAAACCGGTCTGGTCTCAGCCTCACTAATCCTTAAACCGGTCTGGTCTCAGCCTCACTAATCCTTAAACCGGTCTGGTCTCAGCCTCACTAATCCTTAAACCGGTCTGGTCTCAGCCTCACTAATCCTTAAACCGGTCTGGTCTCAGCCTCACTAATCCTTAAACCGGTCTGGTCTCAGCCTCACTAATCCTTAAACCGGTCGGATCTCAGCCTCACTAATCCTTAAACCGGTCTGGTCTCAGCCTCACTAATCCTTAAACCGGTCTGGTCTCAGCCTCACTAATCCTTAAACCGGTCGGATCTCAGCCTCACTAATCCTTAAACCGGTCTGGTCTCAGCCTCACTAATCCTTAAACCGGTCTGGTCTCAGCCTCACTAATCCTTAAACCGGTCTGGTCTCAGCCTCACTAATCCTTAAACCGGTCTGGTCTCAGCCTCACTAATCCTTAAACCGGTCTGGTCTCAGCCTCACTAATCCTTAAACCGGTCTGGTCTCAGCCTCACTAGTCCTTAAACCGGTCTGGTCTCAGCCTCACTAATCCTTAAACCGGTCTGGTCTCAGCCTCACTAATCCTTAAACCGGTCTGGTCTCAGCCTCACTAATCCTTAAACCGGTCTGGTCTCAGCCTCACTAATCCTTAAACCGGTCTGGTCTCAGCCTCACTAATCCTTAAACCGGTCTGGTCTCAGCCTCACTAATCCTTAAACCGGTCTGGTCTCAGCCTCACTAATCCTTAAACCGGTCTGGTCTCAGCCTCACTAATCCTTAAACCGGTCGGATCTCAGCCTCACTAATCCTTAAACCGGTCGGATCTCAGCCTCACTAATCCTTAAACCGGTCTGGTCTCAGCCTCACTAATCCTTAAACCGGTCGGATCTCAGCCTCACTAATCCTTAAACCGGTCTGGTCTCAGCCTCACTAATCCTTAAACCGGTCTGGTCTCAGCCTCACTAATCCTTAAACCGGTCTGGTCTCAGCCTCACTAATCCTTAAACCGGTCTGGTCTCAGACTCACTAATCCTTAAACCGGTCTGGTCTCAGCCTCACTAATCCTTAAACCAGTCTGGGTCTCAGCCTCACTAATCCTTAAACCGGCCTGGTCTCAGCCTCACTAATCCTTAAACCGGTCTGGTCTCAGCCTCACTAATCCTTAAACCGGTCTGGTCTCAGCCTCACTAATCCTTAAACCGGTCTGGTCTCAGCCTCACTAATCCTTAAACCGGCCTGGTCTCAGCCTCACTAATCCTTAAACCGGTCTGGTCTCAGCCTCACTAATCCTTAAACCGGTCTGGTCTCAGCCTCACTAATCCTTAAACCGGTCTGGTCTCAGCCTCACTAGTCCTTAAACCGGTCTGGTCTCCGCCTCACTAGCCCTTAAACCGGTCTGGTCTCAGCCTCACTAGTCCTTAAACCGGTCTGGTCTCAGCCTCACTAGCCCTTAAACCGGTCTGGTCTCAGTCTCACTAGTCCTTAAACCGGTCTGGTCTCAGCCTCACTAGCCCTTAAACCGGTCTGGTCTCAGCCTCACTTGCCCTTAAACCGGTCTGGTCTCAGCCTCACTAATCCTTAAACCGGTCTGGTCTCAGCCTCACTAGCCCTTAAACCGGTCAGATCTCAGCCTCACTAATCCTTAAACCGGTCTGGTCTCAGCCTCACTAATCCTTAAACCGGTCTGGTCTCAGCCTCACTAATCCTTAAACCGGTCTGGTCTCAGCCTCACTAGCCCTTAAACCGGTCTGGTCTCAGCCTCACTAGCCCTTAAACCGGTCTGGTCTCAGCCTCACTAGCCCTTAAACCGGTCTGGTCTCAGCCTCACTAATCCTTAAACCGGTCTGGTCTCAGCCTCACTAATCCTTAAACAGAGGAAGCTACCTGGCTGCTCATAACATTAGCTTTGGCCAACAGGTTTAAGTACTAAATCATTATTTTAATGAACTGACGTTCTTCTCATCTTCCCCTCTCTTCTTCTCTCCTTCCCTTCTTCACTCTTCTTCTCTCTTCTTCTCCTCTTCTTCTCTCTTCTTCTCCTCTTCTTCTCTCTTATTCTCCTCTTCTTCTCCTCTTCTTCTCTCTTCTTCTCCTCTTCTTCTCTCTTCTTCTCCTCTTCTTCTCTCTTATTCTCCTCTTCTTCTCTCTTCTTCTCTCTTCTCTTCTTCCCTTCTTCCCTTCTTCGATCTTCTCTATTATTCTCTTCTTCTTCTTCTTCTCCTCTTCTCTTTTTTTTCTCCTCTTCTTCTCTCTTTTCTTCCTCCTCTGTGATCGTCGGAGCTCAGTGTGAATCTGCAGACAGACTGTAGAGGGAGCTGAAACTCCATGGAGCAAAGTTCAGTAGAGCCCTCATCTTCTCCTCTTCTTCTCCCTTCTCCTCTTCTCCTCGGCGCTCAGTGTGAATTTACAGACAGACTGCAGAGCAGAGCGTGCACACACACAATAGACACACAGTTTCAAGATGTTCAAATAATGATTGGGGCGGCAGGGTAGCCTAGTGGTTAGAGCGTTGGACTAGTAACCGGAAGGTTGCAAGTTCAAACCCCCGAGCTGACAAGGTACAAATCTGTCGTTCTGCCCCTGAACAGGCAGTTAACCCACTGTTCCTAGGCCGTCATTGAAAATAATAATTTGTTCTTAACTGACTTGCCTGGTTAAATAAAGGTAAAATATATAAAAAAAATGATTACTGCCAAAAACCACTAGAGGGTGCTGAAGATCCATGGAGCAAAGTTCAGTAGAGGACCAGGCCTCGTCTCTCTCTCACTCTCACGCTCACTCACACACACAAAGGGAAGCACAGCCGACACCTGCCCAGTGACACAAGCCTGCCAGATGAGCTAAATTACTTCTATGCTTGATTGGAGGAAAGTAACACTGAAACATGCATGAGAGCATCAGCAGTTCCGGATGTTTGTGTGATCACGCTCTCCGCAGCTGACTGGCAAGTGTCTTCACTGACAATTTCAACCTCTCCCCTGAGAGATGGCTCACATAAACACCATTATCCCAGAAACCCTAGACCTGCTCCAATTTGCATACCGCGCCCTAACAGATCCACAGAATATGCCATCTCTATTGCACTCCACACTGCCCTTTCCCACCTGGACAAAAGAAACACCTATATGAGAATGCTATTCATTGACTACAGCTCAGCGTTCAACACCATAGTACCTACAATGCTCATCACCAAGCTAAGAATCCTGGGACCAAACACCTCCCTCTGCAACTAGATCCTGGACTTCCTGACGGGACGCCCTCAGGTGGTAAGGGTAGGTAACAACACATCCGCCATGCTGATCCTCAACACAGGGGCCCCTCAGGGGTGCGTGCTCAGTCCCCTCCTGTACTCCCTGTTCACTCATGACTGCGTGGCCAGGCACGACCCCAACACCATCATTAAGTTTGCTGATGACACAACAGTGGTAGGCCTGAACACCGACAACGATGAGACAGCCTATAGGGAGGAGGTCAGAGACCTGGCAGTGTGATGCCAGGACAACAACCTCTCCCTCAACGTGATCAAGACAAAGGAGATGATTGTGGACTACAGGAAAAGGAGCACCGAGCACGTCCCCATTCTCATCGACGGGGCTGTAGTGGAGCAGGTTGAGAGATTCAAATTCCTTGGTGTCCACATCAACAACAAACGAACATTGCCCATGGACACAATGACAGCCGTGAAGAGGGCACAACAAAACCTATTACCCTTCAAGAGACTGAAAAGATTTGTCACGGGTTCCTCAGATCCTCGAAAGGTTCTACATCTGCACCATCGAGAGCATCCTGACTCGTTACATCACTGCCTGGTATGGCAACTGCTCGGCCTCCGACCGCAAGGCACTACAGACGGTAGTACGTACAACCCAGTACATCACTGGGGCCAAGCTTCCTGCCACCCAGGACCTCTATACCAGGCGGTGTCTGAGGAAGGCCCTACAGAGGGTGGTACGTACGGCCCAGTACATCACTGGGGCCAAGCTTCCTGCCATCCAGGACCTCTATACCAGGCAGTGTCAGAGGAAGGCCCTAAAAATTGTCAAAGACTCCAGCCACCCCAGTCATAGACTGTTCTCTCTGCTACCGCACAGCAAGCGGTGCCGGAGTGCCCAAGTCAAGGTCCAAGAGGCTTCTAAACAGCTTCTACCCATCAAGCCAGGAGTCGCTAGTGCGCAATGAGAATAGTCAGTCTGCAAATAGTCAGTCTGGGTAGCCATTTGATTAGATGGGGGACTCCTGAACAGCTAATCAAATGGCTACCCAGACTGACTATTTGCAGACTGACTATTCTCATCGCGCACTAGCGACTCCTGTGGCGGGCCGGGTGCAGTGCACGCTAACCAGATCGCTAGGTGTACGGCTTGGTTGGGTTGTGTATCGGAGGACGCATGGCTCTCGACCTTCGTCTCTCCCGAGCCCGTACGGGAGTTGTAGCGATGAGACTGTAACTACTAACAAAGTGCAAGATAATCAGCATGTCTCCCCTCCTCTACCTCCTCTACCTCCCTCCACACTCCTCCCTCCACCCTCCTCTAACTCCCTCCTCTACCTCCCTCCACACTCCTCCTCCACCCTCCTCTACCTCTCACAAACACAACTGATCTGGTACAACTGTTCTCCCCTCCTCTACCTCCTCTACCTCTCACAAACACAACTGATCTGGTACAACTGTTCTCCCCTCCGCCCTCCTCCCTCCTCTACCTCCCTCCACCCTCCTCTACCTCCACCCTCCTCTACCTCCCTCCACCCTCCTCTACCTCCCTCCTCTACCTCCCTCCGTCCTCCACCCTCCACCCTCCTCTAACTCCTCCCTCCTCTACCTCCACCCTCCTCTACCTCCCTCCACCCTCCTCTACCTCCCTCCTCTACCTCCCTCCGCCCTCCACCCTCCTCTACCTCCCTCCACCCTCCTCTAACTCCCTCCTCTACCTCCCTCCACCCTCCTCTAACTCCCTCCCTCCACCCTCCTCTACCTCCCTCCGCCCTCCTCTACCTCCCTCCACCCTCCTCTACCTCCCACAAACACAACTGATCTGGTACAACTGTTCTCCCCTCCACCCTCCTCTACCTCCACCCTTCTCTACATCCCTCCACCCTCCTCTAACTCCCTCCGCCCTCCACCCTCCTCTACCTCCACCCTCCTCTACCTCCCACAAACACAACTGATCTGGTACAACTGTTCTCCCCTCCACCCTCCTCTACCTCCACCCTCCTCTACCTCCCTCCACCCTCCTCTAACTCCCTCCGCCCTCCACCCTCCTCTACCTCCACCCTCCTCTACCTCCCTCCACCCTCCTCTAACTCCCTCCTCTACCTCCCTCCACCCTCCTCCCTCCTCTACCTCCCTCCACCCTCCTCTAACTCCCTCCTCTACCTCCCTCCACCCTCCTCTAACTCCCTCCTCTACCTCCCTCCACCCTCCACCCTCCTCCCTCCTCTACCTCCCTCCACCCTCCTCTACCTCCCTCCGCCCTCCTCTACCTCCCTCCGCCCTCCTCCCTCCGCCCTCCTCTACCTCCCTCCATCCTCCTCTACCTCCCTCCACCCTCCCTCCTCCCCCTTCCCTCCGCCCTCCTCCCTCCACCCAGAGACACTCCATATATAAACTCCATATATAAACACCATATATAAACTCTATATATAAACTCCATATATAATACATAAACTCCATATATAAACTCCATATATAAACTCCATATATAAACTCCATATTTATTTATTTACCTTTATTTAACCAGGTAGGCAAGTTGAGAACAAGTTCTCATTTACAATTGCGACCTGGCCATATATAAACTCCATATATAATATATAAACTCCATATATAAACTCCATGTATAAACTCCATATATAAACTCCATATATAAACTCCATGTATAAACTCCATATATAAACTCCATATATAAACTCCATGTATAAACTCCATGTATAAACTCCATGTATAAACTCCATATATAAACTCCATATATAAACTCCATGTATAAACTCCATGTATAAAATCCATATATAAACTCCATATATAAACTCCATGTATAAACTCCATATATAAACTCCATGTATAAACTCCATGTATAAACTCCATGTATAAACTCCATGTATAAACTCAATGTATAAACTCCATATATAAACTCCATATATAAACTCCATATATAAACTCCATGTATAAACTCCATATATAATATATAAACTCCATATATAATATATAAACTCCATATATAAACTCCATGTATAAACTCCATATATAATATATAAACTCCATATATAATATATAAACTCCATATATAAACTCCATGTATAAACTCCATATATAATATATAAACTCCATGTATAAACTCCATGTATAAACTCCATATATAAACTCCATGTATAAACTCCATATATAAACTCCATATATAAACTCCATGTATAAACTCCATATATAATATATAAACTCCATATATAATATATAAACTCCATATATAAACTCCATATATAAACTCCATGTATAAACTCCATATATAATATATAAACTCCATGTATAAACTCCATGTATAAACTCCATATATAAACTCCATGTATAAACTCCATGTATAAACTCCATATATAAACTCCATATATAAACTCCATGTATAAACTCCATATATAATATATAAACTCCATATATAATATATAAACTCCATATATAAACTCCATATATAAACTCCATATATAAACTCCATGTATAAACTCCATATATAAACTCCATGTATAAACTCTATATATAAACTCCATGTATAAACTCCATGTATAAACTCCATATATAAACTCCATATATAAACTCCATGTATAAACTCCATATATAATATATAAACTCCATGTATAAACTCCATGTATAAACTCCATATATAAACTCCATGTATAAACTCCATGTATAAACTCCATATATAAACTCCATATATAAACTCCATGTATAAACTCCATATATAATATATAAACTCCATATATAATATATAAACTCCATATATAAACTCCATATATAAACTCCATATATAAACTCCATGTATAAACTCCATGTATAAACTCCATGTATAAACTCCATATATAAACTCCATATATAAACTCCATGTATAAACTCCATATATAATATATAAACTCCATATATAATATATAAACTCCATATATAAACTCCATATATAAACTCCATATATAAACTCCATATATAAACTCCATGTATAAACTCCATATATAATATATAAACTCCATGTATAAACTCCATATATAAACTCCATATATAATATATAAACTCCATATATAAACTCCATATATAAACTCCATATATAATATATAAACTCCATATATAAACTCCATATATAAACTCCATATATAATATATAAACTCCATGTATAAACTCCATGTATAAACTCCATGTATAAACTCCATATATAAACTCCATATATAAACTCCATATATAAACTCCATATATAATATATAAACTCCATATATAAACTCCATATATAAACTCCATATATAAACTCCATGTATAAACTCCATATATAATATATAAACTCCATATATAAACTCCATATATAAACTCCATATATAAACTCCATGTATAAACTCCCAGTAATTTATTGGGTTTTTACCAACCTTAAAAATTCAGAGTTATTAATGTCTGAACTTAACCTTCGACACTTCGAAATTTGACGTTTGAGAAACATCCATTTCTGCCAGGAGACTGTGAGAGCATGTTGGTATCTCTGCCCTGAGACTGAGAGAGCATGTTGGTAGCTCTGCCCTGAGACTGTGAGAGCATGTTGGTAGCTCTGCCCTGAGACTGTGAGAGCATGTTGGTAGCTCTGCCAGGAGACTGTGAGAGCATGTTGGTGGATCTGCCAGGAGACTGTGAGAGCATGTTGGTAGCTCTGCCAGGAGACTGTGAGAGCATGTTGGTAGCTCTGCCAGGAGACTGTGAGAGCATGTTGGTAGCTCTGCCCTGAAACTGTGAGAGCATGTTGGTAGCTCTGCCCTGAGACTGTGAGAGCTTGTTAGTAGCTCTGCCAGGAGACTGTGAGAGCATGTTGGTAGCTCTGCCCTGAGACAGTGAGAGCTTGTTAGTAGCTCTGTTGTGAGAGCATGTTGGTAGCTCTGCCCTGAGACTGTGAGAGCATGTTGGTAGCTCTGCCCTGAGACTGTGAGAGCATGTTGGTAGCTCTGCCAGGACACTGTGAGAGCATGTTGGTAGCTCTGCCCTGAGACAGTGAGAGCTTGTTAGTAGCTCTGTTGTGAGAGCATGTTGGTAGCTCTGCTGGGAGACTCTGAGAGCATGTTGGTAGCTCTGCCCTGAGACTGTGAGAGCATGTTGGTAGCTCTGCCCTGAGACTGTGAGAGCATGTTGGTATCTCTGCCCTGAGACTGTGAGAGCATGTTGGTAGCTCTACCCTGAGACTGTGAGAGCATGTTGGTATCTCTGCCCTGAGACTGTGAGAGCATGTTGGTAGCTCTGCCAGGAGACTGTGAGAGCATGTTGGTAGCTCTGCCCTGAGACTGTGAGAGCATGTTGGTAGCTCTGTCGGGAGACTGTGAGAGCATGTTGGTAGCTCTGCCCTGAGACTGTGAGAGCATGTTGGTAGCTCTGCCAGGAGACTGTGAGAGCATGTTGGTGGATCTGCCAGGAGACTGTGAGAGCATGTTGGTAGCTCTGCCCTGAGACTGTGAGAGCATGTTGGTAGCTCTGCCCTGAGACTGTGAGAGCATGTTGGTAGCTCTGCCGGGAGACTGTGAGAGCATGTTGGTAGCTCTGCCCTGAGACTGTGAGAGCATGTTGGTGGATCTGCCAGGAGACTGTGAGAGCATGTTGGTAGCTCTGCCCTGAGACTGTGAGAGCATGTTGGTAGCTCTGCCCTGAGACTGTGAGAGCATGTTGGTAGCTCTGCCCTGAGACTGTGAGAGCATGTTGGTAGCTCTGCCCTGAGACTGTGAGAGCATGTTGGTAGCTCTGCCCTGAGACTGTGAGAGCATGTTGGTAGCTCTGCCCTGAGACTGTGAGAGCATGTTGGTAGCTCTGCCCTGAGACTGTGAGAGCATGTTGGGAGCTCTGCCCTGAGACTGTGAGAGCATGTTGGTAGCTCTGCCCTGAGACTGTGAGAGCATGTTGGTAGCTCTCCCAGGAGACTGTGAGAGCATGTTGGTAGCTCTGCCCTGAGACTGTGAGAGCATGTTGGTAGCTCTGCCCTGAGACTGTGAGAGCATGTTGGTAGCTCTGCCCTGAGACAGTGAGAGCATGTTGGTAGCTCTGTTGTGAGAGCATGTTGGTAGCTCTGCCCTGAGACTGTGAGAGCATGTTGGTAGCTCTGCCCTGAGACTGTGAGAGCATGTTGGTAGCTCTGCCTTGAGACTGTGAGAGCATGTTGGTAGCTCTGCCAGGAGACTGTGAGAGCATGTTGGTAGCTCTGCCAGGAGACTGTGAGAGCATGTTGGTAGCTCTACCAGGAGACTGTGAGAGCATGTTGGTAGCTCTGCCAGGAGACTGTGAGAGCATGTTGGTAGCTCTGCCCTGAGACAGTGAGAGCATGTTGGTAGCTCTGTTGTGAGAGCATGTTGGTAGCTCTGCCCTGAGACTGTGAGAGCATGTTGGTAGCTCTGCCCTGAGACTGTGAGAGCATGTTGGTAGCTCTGCCTTGAGACTGTGAGAGCATGTTGGTAGCTCTGCCAGGAGACTGTGAGAGCATGTTGGTAGCTCTGCCAGGAGACTGTGAGAGCATGTTGGTAGCTCTGCCTTGAGACTGTGAGAGCATGTTGGTAGCTCTGCCAGGAGACTGTGAGAGCATGTTGGTAGCTCTGCCAGGAGACTGTGAGAGCATGTTGGTAGCTCTACCAGGAGACTGTGAGAGCATGTTGGTAGCTCTGCCAGGAGACTGTGAGAGCATGTTGGTAGCTCTGCCCTGAGACAGTGAGAGCATGTTGGTAGCTCTGTTGTGAGAGCATGTTGGTAGCTCTGCCCTGAGACTGTGAGAGCATGTTGGTAGCTCTGCCCTGAGACTGTGAGAGCATGTTGGTAGCTCTGCCTTGAGACTGTGAGAGCATGTTGGTAGCTCTGCCAGGAGACTGTGAGAGCATGTTGGTAGCTCTGCCAGGAGACTGTGAGAGCATGTTGGTAGCTCTGCCTTGAGACTGTGAGAGCATGTTGGTAGCTCTGCCAGGAGACTGTGAGAGCATGTTGGTAGCTCTGCCAGGAGACTGTGAGAGCATGTTGGTAGCTCTACCAGGAGACTGTGAGAGCATGTTGGTAGCTCTGCCAGGAGACTGTGAGAGTATGTTGGTAGCTCTGCCCTGAGACAGTGAGAGCATGTTGGTAGCTCTGTTGTGAGAGCATGTTGGTAGCTCTGCCCTGAGACTGTGAGAGCATGTTGGTAGCTCTGCCCTGAGACTGTGAGAGCATGTTGGTAGCTCTGCCTTGAGACTGTGAGAGCATGTTGGTAGCTCTGCCAGGAGACTGTGAGAGCATGTTGGTAGCTCTGCCAGGAGACTGTGAGAGCATGTTGGTAGCTCTACCAGGAGACTGTGAGAGCATGTTGGTAGCTCTACCAGGAGACTGTGAGAGCATGTTGGTAGCTCTGCCAGGAGACTGTGAGAGCATGTTCGTAGCTCTACCAGGAGACTGTGAGAGCATGTTGGTAGCTCTACCAGGAGACTGTGAGAGCATGTTGGTAGCTCTGCCCTGAGACTGTGAGAGCATGTTGGTAGCTCTGCCAGGAGACTGTGAGAGCATGTTGGTAGCTCTGCCAGGAGACTGTGAGAGCATGTTGGTAGCTCTACCAGGAGACTGTGAGAGCATGTTGGTAGCTCTGCCAGGAGACTGTGAGAGCATGTTGGTAAATTAAATGTTGGGTTCTGATAGGGCGTGAGAGTTGAACTAAATTAAATGTTGGGTTCTGATAGGGCGTGAGAGTTGAACTAAATTAAACGTTGGGTTCTGATAGGGCGAGAGAGTTGAACTAAATTAAACGTTGGGTTCTGATAGGGCGTGAGAGTTGAACTAAATTAAACGTTGGGTTCTGATAGGGCGTGAGAGTTGAACTAAATTAAACGTTGGGTTCTGATAGGGCGAGAGAGTTGAACTGAGCTCATGAGGCATTTCTAAGTAATTTTAATTTA
>NC_092158.1:97183749-97216249 GCF_045791955.1 Oncorhynchus clarkii lewisi | reverse complement strand
TCTAATTCATCTGATCCAAGATCTGTGGTTAGGAACCAACGTCTAATTCATCTGATCCAAGATCTGTGGTTAGGAACCAACGTCTAATTCATCTGATCCAAGATCTGTGGTTAGGAACCAACGTCTAATTCATCTGATCCAAGATCTGTGGTTAGGAACCAACGTCTAATTCATCTGATCCAAGATCTGTGGTTAGGAACCAACGTCTAATTCATCTGATCCAAGATCTGTGGTTAGGAACCAACGTCTAATTCATCTGATCCAAGATCTGTGGTTAGGAACCAACGTCTAATTCATCTGATCCAAGATCTGTGGTTAGGAACCAACGTCTAATTCATCTGATCCAAGATCTGTGGTTAGGAACCAACGTCTAATTCATCTGATCCAAGATCTGTGGTTAGGAACCAACGTCTAATTCATCTGATCCAAGATCTGTGGTTAGGAACCAACGTCTAATTCATCTGATCCAAGATCTGTGGTTAGGAACCAACGTCTAATTCATCTGATCCAAGATCTGTGGTTAGGAACCAACGTCTAATTCATCTGATCCAAGATCTGTGGTTAGGAACCAACGTCTAATTCATCTGATCCAAGATCTGTGGTTAGGAACCAACGTCTAATTCATCTGATCCAAGATCTGTGGTTAGGAACCAACGTCTAATTCATCTGATCCAAGATCTGTGGTTAGGAACCAACGTCTAATTCATCTGATCCAAGATCTGTGGTTAGGAACCAACGTCTAATTCATCTGATCCAAGATCTGTGGTTAGGAACCAACGTCTAATTCATCTGATCCAAGATCTGTAGTTAGGAACCAACGTCTAATTCATCTGATCCAAGATCTGTGGTTAGGAACCAACGTCTAATTCATCTGATCCAAGATCTGTGGTTAGGAACCAACGTCTAATTCATCTGATCCAAGATCTGTGGTTAGGAACCAACGTCTAATTCATCTGATCCAAGATCTGTGGTTAGGAACCAACGTCTAATTCATCTGATCCAAGATCTGTGGTTAGGAACCAACGTCTAATTCATCTGATCCAAGATCTGTGGTTAGGAACCAACGTCTAATTCATCTGATCCAAGATCTGTGGTTAGGAACCAACGTCTAATTCATCTGATCCAAGATCTGTGGTTAGGAACCAACGTCTAATTCATCTGATCCAAGATCTGTGGTTAGGAACCAACGTCTAATTCATCTGATCCAAGATCTGTGGTTAGGAACCAACGTCTAATTCATCTGATCCAAGATCTGTGGTTAGGAACCAACGTCTAATTCATCTGATCCAAGATCTGTGGTTAGGAACCAACGTCTAATTCATCTGATCCAAGATCTGTGGTTAGGAACCAACGTCTAATTCATCTGATCCAAGATCTGTGGTTAGGAACCAACGTCTAATTCATCTGATCCAAGATCTGTAGTTAGGAACCAACGTCTAATTCATCTGATCCAAGATCTGTGGTTAGGAACCAACGTCTAATTCATCTGATCCAAGATCTGTGGTTAGGAACCAACGTCTAATTTCAACCCCCTTTGCCAATTATCCCTGTAGGTTGCAGAGAGGTCAAAGTTCATAATGCCTCTTCCTCTCTCATCGTCATCATCATCCAGCTCCCATCCAATCACCTCCTAGGTCCCGCCTACCTCAGACGGGCGTGGTTCTCCTATTGGCCGCGTCTTTGCCGTAGTCCTTGGTATTGGCCAGAGTACCGCAAACTCCCTCTCTGAATTTGAGCACTCCCCCCATGACGGCCTTAGATCCAGCTTCGCAGGGGGTGAGCGTGTACATGGGGAGGTCGGAGGCTGTTCCCGGGCCGCTGTAACCCCCCGTCCCAAAATTGTTTCATTGGGTTACAAGCAATTCCATCAATTCCCCCAAAAAATCATTTAATTATACTGGTTCCATGAAATAATGGCTCCAAACTGAACTTAACATAACATGGAAGCCTTAAACAAGTCTCACTTATGACAGTACCATTCAAAATCCAGATTCAGACCAGAAGTGAAACTCTGCATGGTGAATCCAGATTCAGTCCAGAAGTGAAACTCTGCATGGTGAATCCAGATTCAGACCAGAAGTGAAACTCTTCATGGTGAATCCAGATTCAGTCCAGAAGTGAAACTCTGCATGGTGAATCCAGATCCAGTCCAGTCCAGAAGTGAAACTCTGCATGGTGAATCCAGATTCAGTCCAGAAGTGAAACTCTGCATGGTGAATCCAGATTCAGACCAGAAGTGAAACTCTTCATGGTGAATCCAGATTCAGTCCAGAAGTGAAACTCTGCATGGTGAATCCAGATCCAGTCCAGTCCAGAAGTGAAACTCTGCATGGTGAATCCAGATCCAGTCCAGTCCAGAAGTGAAACTCTGCATGGTGAATCCAGATTCAGTCCAGAAGTGAAACTCTGCATGGTGAATCCAGATCCAGTCCAGTCCAGAAGTGAAACTCTGCATGGTGAATCCAGATTCAGTCCAGAAGTGAAACTCTGCATGGTGAATCCAGATTCAGTCCAGAAGTGAAACTCTGCATGGTGAATCCAGATCCAGTCCAGTCCAGAAGTGAAACTCTGCATGGTGAATCCAGATTCAGTCCAGAAGTGAAACTCTGCATGGTGAATCCAGATTCAGACCAGAAGTGAAACTCTTCATGGTGAATCCAGATCCAGTCCAGTCCAGAAGTGAAACTCTGCTTGGTGAATCCAGATTCAGTTCAGAAGTGAAACTCTGCATGGTGAATCCAGATTCAGTCCAGAAGTGAAACTCTGCATGGTGAATCCAGATTCAGTTCAGAAGTGAAACTCTGCATGGTGAAACCAGATTCAGACCAGTCCAGAAGTGAAACTCTGCATGGTGAAACCAGATTCAGACCAGTCCAGAAGTGAAACTCTGCATGGTAAATCCAGATTCAGACCAGTCCAGAAGTGAAACTCTGCATGGTAAATCCAGATCCAGTCCAGAAGTGAAACTCTGTTTGGTGAATCCAGATTCAGTCCAGAAGTGAAACTCTGCATGGTGAATCCAGATTCAGACCAGAAGTGAAACTCTGCATGGTGAAACCAGATAAGAAACAAACTGAACGCCAAATAAGCCACAGATCCTCTTCTGATAGGCTGCCACCACTACACTGCTCTTCTGATAGGCTGCCACCACTACACTGCTCTTCTGATAGGCTGTCACCACTACACTGCTCTTCTGATAGGCTGTCACCACTACACTGCTCTTCTGATAGGCTGTCACCACTACACTGCTCTTCTGATAGGCTGCTACCACTACACTGCTCTTCTGATAGGCTGTCACCACTACACTGCTCTTCTGATAGGCTGTCACCACTACACTGCTCTTCTGATAGGCTGTCACCACTACACTGCTCTTCTGATAGGCTGTCACCACTACACTGCTCTTCTGATAGGCTGCTACCACTACACTGCTCTTCTGATAGGCTGTCACCACTACACTGCTCTTCTGATAGGCTGTCACCATTACACTGAACTGAACGCCAAACTGAACGCCAAATAAGCCACAGATCCTCTTCTGATAGGCTGCCACCACTACACTGCTCTTCTGATAGGCTGTCACCACTACACTGCTCTTCTGATAGGCTGTCACCACTACACTGCTCTTCTGATAGGCTGCTACCACTACACTGCTCTCCCTACAGCTATACAATGCCCATGAGGTGTTGAAAGCAACATTCAATTAAATAATTGTAATTGTTTTGTTTTCAGACACATTTAATAGAACAGGTTGAACGAACCAAAGGGTATACCAATCAGTGAAAACACTTCAGGTGAACAACAGCTCCGCCACACTTCTTTCTTTCTACAGCGGCCATGTCTCTAACCTCACCACAATCTGTGTTGTTGTGATTGAATGGGTGTGTGTGTGTTGTTGTGATTGAATGTGTGTGTGTGTGTGTTGTGATTGAATGTGTGTGTGTGTGTGTGTGTTGTTGTGATTGAATGGGGGTGTGTGTGTGTGTGTGTGTGTGTGTGTGTGTGTGTGTGTGTGTGTGTTGTACATCCCCGTGTGGGCTGTGTTTACATGTGCCAAGAATACAGTGTTGTTCTAGGCTTGCAAATACAGACCGCAAGACGCCACCAACAATGACTCTCAACCTCTCTCCCTTCCTCTTTCATTCCTCAAACTCTAAACACGGTCTCTTCCCAGAAAATCAGAGGAGAGAAATAACCCCATTCATAACCACTTCCTCCCTCTCTCTTTCCCTCCTTTCCTCCTCAAACTCTAAACCCGGTCTCTTCCCAGAAAGCGGAAGAGGAGAGAAATGAATCAACAAATCATGATGATCATCGTCGTTCATAACGCCCTCCCTAGATACCAGAAAGAATAACAACGTGGCTGCTATGAACGTGAACTGTGTTTTTCCCTACGTTTTGATCACAGAGTGTATTCATTCCAGACGTTTCTGTTTAGGTAAAAACATCTATTTTTCTGAAACAGAAGCCGAACGGAAACGAAACGGGGATTAAAAACATTCCTTGGAATTTTGTCCGATAGAAACTCCACGTTTTGCAACTGTTGGACTAATGATTACACCCTAAGATCAGGTAGATGCAGACGAGAGTGTCTGTCCATTGTGTTACTGTTGGACTAATGATTACACCCTAAGATCAGCTAGATGCAGACGAGAGTGTCTGTCCATTGTGTTACTGTTGGACTAATGATTACACCCTAGGATCAGCTAGATGCAGACGAGAGTGTCTGTCCATTGTGTTACTGTTGGACTAATGATTACACCCTAAGATCAGCTAGATGCAGACGAGAGTGTCTGTCCATTGTGTCACTGTTGGACTAATGATTACACCCTAAGATCAGCTAGATGCAGACGAGAGTGTCTGTCCATTGTGTCACTGTTGGACTAATGATTACACCCTAAGATCAGCTAGATGCAGACGAGAGTGTCTGTCCATTGTGTCACTGTTGGACTAATGATTACACCCTAAGATCAGCTAGATGCAGACGAGAGTGTCTGTCCATTGTGTTACTGTTGGACTAATGATTACACCCTAAGATCAGCTAGATGCAGACGAGAGTGTCTGTCCATTGTGTTACTGTTTGTCACCTCCACCAACGTGTAAAATCTTTCATTCATAGATTGTAGCAGCCTCATTATGGGTATAGGGAAACACGTCAATATTATGTAGGAACCTAAACCCATCACTGTTACATTGAACTGGGTGAATATGAATGACAGTAACCTAAACCTGTCACTGTTACATTGAACTGGGTGAATATGAATGACAGTAACCTAAACCTGTCACTGTTACATTGAACTGGGTGAATATGAATGACAGTAACCTAAACCTGTCACTGTTACATTGAACTGGGTGAATATGAATGACAGTAACCTAAACCTGTCACTGTTACACTGAGCTGGGTGAATATGAATGACAGTAACCTAAACCCTATTGATGTTACATTGAACTGGGTGAATAGGAATGACAGTAACCGTTCCCTCCCTCCCTCCCTCGCTCCCTCCATCCCTCCCTCTCTCTCGCTCCCTCCCTCCCTCCCTCCCTCGCTCGCTATTGTTGCCCTTTCATGTTGAAACACGAGCTCCATGGTCCACGACAGGTCCATTAAATACGAAACTAAAAGCTTTGATCATTCCTGTACCCAAATTCCTCTCTCCCTCCCTCTCTCTCCCTCCCTCCCTCCCTCCCTCCATTAAATACGAAACTAAAAGCTTCGATCATTCCTGTACCCAAATTCCTCTCTCGTCTGATCGAGAGGATTATGTTGTGTGTTTAATTGTGTGTTTAATTTACAGAAGGACTAGCGTCTGGTACACATCATTTGGATTGACTACCCTTCAGGTTATTTAAAATTCATGGCTTTCATTAAAATGGATCTTTAATGAAGCACTAATAAATTCATGAATTCAAATTCAATGGTGGTAACCGGTGCCGACAGTAATCACATCAAACTATAACTAGGTACCGAGTGTAATTTACTATACATCTTTACATCATATTAACATCAGGAGAGACGAGAGGAGTCCAGACATCAGGAGAGATTAGAGGAGTCCAGACATCAGGAGAGACTAGAGGAGTCCAGACATCAGGAGAGACTAGAGGAGTCCAGACATCAGGAGAGACTAGAGGAGTCCAGACATCAGGAGAGACTAGAGGAGTCCAGACATCAGGAGAGACTAGAGGAGTCCAGACATCAGGAGAGACAAGAGGAGTCCAGACATCAGGAGAGACTAGAGGAGTCCAGACATCAGGAGAGACTAGAGGAGTCCAGACATCAGGAGAGAGGAGTCCAGACATCAGGAGAGAGGAGTCCAGACATCAGGAGAGAGGAGTCCAGACATCAGGAGAGAGGAGTCCAGACATCAGGAGAGAGGAGTCCAGACATCAGGAGAGACTAGAGAAGTCCAGACATCAGGAGAGACTAGAGGAGTCCAGACATCAGGAGAGACTAGAGGAGTCCAGACATCAGGAGAGACTAGAGGAGTCCAGACATCAGGAGAGACTAGAGGAGTCCAGACATCAGGAGAGACTAGAGGAGTCCAGACATCAGGAGAGACTAGAGGAGTCCAGACATCAGGAGAGACTAGAGGAGTCCAGACATCAGGAGAGACTAGAGGAGTCCAGACATCAGGAGAGAGGAGTCCAGACATCAGGAGAGAGGAGTCCAGACATCAGGAGAGACTAGAGGAGTCCAGACATCAGGAGAGAGGAGTCCAGACATCAGGAGAGAAAAATGTGCAGTTGTCTGTAGAAGTGGTCTGTTTAAATTCGGTTAGTGCTGATAAGGAACAAGGTTAACTTTCATTTGTATTCATCGTAATTAACTTAATCATTCCCAGGAGGAAGTAAGAGATCAAAGTGCATCGAGTGCCATAATAACCACAGATGCTGTTGGAACAGCAAGTGCCATAATACCCCCAGATGCTGTTGGAACAGCAAGTGCCATAATAACCGTAGATGCTGTTGCAACAGCAAGTGCCATAATAACCCCAGATGCTGTTGGAACAGCAAGTGCCATAATAACCCCAGATGCTGTTGGAACAGCAAGTGCCATAATAAACCCAGATGCTGTTGGAACAGCAAGTGCCATAATAACCCCAGATGCTGTTGGAACAGCAAGTGCCATAATAACCCCAGATGCTGTTGGAACAGCAAGTGCCATAATACCCCCAGATGCTGTTGGAACAGCAAGTGCCATAATAACCCCAGATGCTGTTGGAACAGCAAGTGCCATAATAACCCCAGATGCTGTTGGAACAGCAAGTGCCATAATAACCCCAGATGCTGTTGGAACAGCAAGTGCCATAATAACCCCAGATGCTGTTGGAACAGCAAGTGCCATAATAAACCCAGATGCTGTTGGAACAGCAAGTGCCATAATAACCCCAGATGCTGTTGGAACAGCAAGTGCCATAATAACCCCAGATGCTGTTGGAACAGCAAGTGCCATAATAACCCCAGATGCTGTTGGAACAGCAAGTGCCATAATAACCCCAGATGCTGTTGGAACAGCAAGTGCCATAATAAACAGCCCAGTCACAGACCAGGATGTCCTGCTCCCAGGCAGACTAAATAACTTTTTTGCCCGCTTTGAGGACAATACAGTGCCACTGACACGGCCTGCAACGAAAACTTGCGGTCTCTCCTTCACTGCAGCCGAGGTGAGTAAGACATTTAAACGTGTTAACCCTCGCAAGGCTGCAGGCCCAGACGGCATCCCCAGCCGCGCCCTCAGAGCATGCGCAGACCAGCTGGCCGGTGTGTTTACGGACATATTCAATCAATCCCTATACCAGTCTGCTGTTCCCACATGCTTCAAGAGGGCCACCATTGTTCCTGTTCCCAAGAAAGCTAAGGTAACTGAGCTAAACGACTACCGCCCCGTAGCACTCACTTCCGTCATCATGAAGTGCTTTGAGAGACTAGTCAAGGACCATATCACCTCCACCCTACCTGACACCCTAGACCCACTCCAATTTGCTTACCGCCCAAATAGGTCCACAGACGATGCAATCTCAACCACACTGCACACTGCCCTAACCCATCTGGACAAGAGGAATACCTATGTGAGAATGCTGTTCATTGACTACAGCTCGGCATTCAACACCATAGTACCCTCCAAGCTCGTCATCAAGCTCGAGACCCTGGGTCTCGACCCCGCCCTGTGCAACTGGGTACTGGACTTCCTGACGGGCCGCCCCCAGGTGGTGAGGGTAGGCAACAACATCTCCTCCCCGCTGATCCTCAACACTGGGGCCCCACAAGGGTGCGTTCTGAGCCCTCTCCTGTACTCCCTGTTCACCCACGACTGCGTGGCCACGCACGCCTCCAACTCAATCATCAAGTTTGCGGACGACACAACAGTGGTAGGCTTGATTACCAACAACGACGAGACGGCCTACAGGGAGGAGGTGAGGGCCCTCGGAGTGTGGTGTCAGGAAAATAACCTCACACTCAACGTCAACAAAACTAAGGAGATGATTGTGGACTTCAGGAAACAGCAGAGGGAACACCCCCCTATCCACATCGATGGAACAGTAGTGGAGAGGGTAGCAAGTTTTAAGTTCCTCGGCATACACATCACAGACAAACTGAATTGGTCCACTCACACAGACAGCATTGTGAAGAAGGCGCAGCAGCGCCTCTTCAACCTCAGGAGGCTGAAGAAATTCGGCTTGTCACCAAAAGCACTCACAAACTTCTACAGATGCACAATCGAGAGCATCCTGGCGGGCTGTATCACCGCCTGGTACGGCAACTGCTCCGCCCTCAACCGTAAGGCCCTCCAGAGGGTAGTGAGGTCTGCACAACGCATCACCGGGGGCAAACTACCTGCCCTCCAGGACACCTACACCACCCGATGTCACAGGAAGGCCATAAAGATCATCAAGGACATCAACCACCCAAGCCACTGCCTGTTCACCCCGCTATCATCCAGAAGGCGAGGTCAGTACAGGTGCATCAAAGCTGGGACCGAGAGACTGAAAAACAGCTTCTATCTCAAGGCTATCAGACTGTTAAACAGCCACCACTAACATTGAGTGGCTGCTGCCAACACACTGACACTGACTCAACTCCAGCCACTTTAATAATGGGAATTGATGGGAAATGATGTAAATATATCACTAGCCACTTTAAACAATGCTACCTTATATAATGTTACTTACCCTACATTATTCATCTCATAGGCATACGTATATACTGTACTCTATATCATCGACTGTATCCTTATGTAATACATGTATCACTAGCCACTTTAACTATGCCACTTTGTTTACATACTCATCTCATATGTATATACTGTACTCGATACCATCTACTGTATCTTGCCTATGCTGCTCTGTACCATCACTCATTCATATATCCTTATGTACATATTCTTTATCCCCTCACACTGTGTACAAGACAGTAGTTTTGGAATTGTTAGTTAGATTACTTGTTGGTTATTACTGCATTGTCGGAACTAGAAGCACAAGCATTTCGCTACACTCGCATTAACATCTGCTAACCATGTGTATGTGACAAATAAAATTTGATTTGATTTGATTTGATTTAAACCCAGATGCTGTTGGAACAGCAAGTGCCATAATAAACCCAGATGCTGTTGGAACAGCAAGTGCCATAATAAACCCAGATGCTGTTGGAACAGCAAGTGCCATAATAACCCCCAGATGCTGTTGGAACAGCAAGTGCCATAATAACCCCCAGATGCTGTTGCAACAGCAAGTGCCATAATAACCCCCAGATGCTGTTGCAACAGCAAGTGCCATAATAACCCCCAGATGCTGTTGCAACAGCAAGTGCCATAATAACCCCCAGATGCTGTTGCAACAGCAAGTGCCATAATAACCCCCAGATGCTGTTGGAACAGCAAGTGCCATAATAACCCCCAGATGCTGTTGGAACAGCAAGTGCCATAATAACCCCAGATGCTGTTGGAACAGCAAGTGCCATAATAACCCCCAGATGCTGTTGGAACAGCAAGTGCCATAATAACCCCAGATGCTGTTGGAACAGCAAGTGCCATAATAACCCCCAGATGCTGTTGGAACAGCAAGTGCCATAATAAACCCCAGATGCTGTTTTTCACAGCAAGTGCCATAATAACCCCAGATGCTGTTGGAACAGCAAGTGCCATAATAACCCCAGATGCTGTTTTTCACAGCAAGTGCCATAATAACCCCAGATGCTGTTTTTCACAGCAAGTGCCATAATAACCACAGATGCTGTTGCTACAGCAAGTGCCATAATACCCCCAGATGCTGTTGGAACAGCAAGTGCCATAATAACCCCAGATGCTGTTTTTCACAGCAAGTGCCATAATAACCCCAGATGCTGTTGGAACAGCAAGTGCCATAATAACCCCAGATGCTGTTGGAACAGCAAGTGCCATAATAACCCCAGATGCTGTTGGAACAGCAAGTGCCATAATAACCCCAGATGCTGTTGGAACAGCAAGTGCCATAATAACCCCCAGATGCTGTTGCAACAGCATTTCTTGTGGTTGTATTTCTAGCAAAAGCCTCACTCTAGGGCCCGCTAGTCAACACTGTTATGACTATGGGCCTAAAGGGGAACGTTTCCTCAAGGCCCTGACCTTGGGGTCAGTCAATAATGGTTTTCAGAGGAAGCTGATCCTAGATTCTGTATACTGAAGGTGCACGTCACCGAAGAAGAGAGATAAGATAAATGTTTGCTTTATTGTAAAGAACTTCCCGTTTGGAGGGAGGAATAAAATGAGCAGCACTCGAGGGTACGTCAACACGGATCATGTGATTTACTCGAACCGTTCAGAGAAAGCAAAAGCAAACTCATACTGATACCAAACTAGGAATATATATATATATATATATATATATATATATATGAAGCCTAGTGGTTAGACTAGTAACCGAAAGGTTGCAAGTTCAAATCCCCCGAGCTGACAAGGTAGAAATCTGTCGTTCCGCCCCTGAACAAGGCAGTTTAACCCACTGTTCCCCTGAACAAGGCAGTTTAACCCACTGTTCCCCTGAACAAGGCAGTTAACCCCACTGTTCCCCTGAACAAGGCAGTTAACCCACTGTTCCCCTGAACAAGGCAGTTTAACCCACTGTTCCCCTGAACAAGGCAGTTAACCCACTGTTCCCCTGAACAAGGCAGTTTAACCCACTGTTCCCCTGAACAAGGCAGTTAACCCACTGTTCCCCTGAACAAGGCAGTTAACCCACTGTTCCCCTGAACAAGGCAGTTAACCCACTGTTCCCCTGAACAAGGCAGTTAGCCCACTGTTCCCCTGAACAAGGCAGTTAACCCATGTTCCCCTGAACAAGGCAGTTAACCCACTGTTCCCCTGAACAAGGCAGTTAACCCACTGTTCCCCTGAACAAGGCAGTTAACCCACTGTTCCCCTGAACAAGGCAGTTAACCCACTGTTCCCCTGAACAAGGCAGTTAACCCACTGTTCCCCTGAACAAGGCAGTTAACCCACTGTTCCCCTGAACAAGGCAGTTAACCCACTGTTCCCCTGAACAAGGCAGTTAACCCACTGTTCCCCTAAACAAGGCAGTTAACCCACTGTTCCCCTGAACAAGGCAGTTAACCCACTGTTCCCCTGAACAAGGCAGTTAACCCACTGTTCCCCTGAACAAGGCAGTTAACCCACTGTTCCCCTGAACAAGGCAGTTAACCCACTGTTCCCCGGTAGGCCGTCATTGAAAATAAGAATTTATTCTTAACTGACTTGCCTAGTTAAATAAAGGTAAAATATATATAAATAATATAGAACATGTAAGGTAATGTAGGTTATTACAGGACATACTGTATAGTGTAACGTAAGGTAATATAGGACATGTAAGGTAATGTAGGTTATTACAGGACATACTGTATAGTGTAATGTAGAGTATGCAGGACATGTAATGTAGAGTCTACAGGACACGTAGGGTAATGTTGAGTCTACAGGACATGTAGGGTAATGTAGAGTCTACAGGACACGTAGGGTAATGTAGAGTCTACAGGACATGTAGGGTAATGTAGAGTCTACAGGACATGTAGGATAATGTAGAGTCTACAGGACACGTAGGGTAATGTAGAGTCTACAGGACACGTAGGGTAATGTAGCGTCTACAGGACATGTAGGGTAATGTAGAGTCTACAGGACACGTAGGGTAATGTAGAGTCTACAGGACACATAGGGTAATGTAGAGTCTACAGGACACATAGGGTAATGTAGAGTCTACAGGACACATAGGGTAATGTAGAGTCTACATGACATGTAGGGTAATGTAGAGTCTACAGGACACATAGGGTAATGTAGAGTCTACAGGACACGTAGGGTAATGTAGAGTCTACAGGACACATAGGGTAATGTAGAGTCTACAGGACACATAGGGTAATGTAGAGTATAAATTACTCTGCAGATAGTCACTCCAGAGACACAAGCTCTGTTACACCATCTCTCCCTGTTTCGCAGAAATGAAACACTCTCTCTACCACACACACACACACACACACACAAGGGTCATTAGTGTCTTGTGACAGTTTTAAGTGATCCGTGTTTGTTTTGACAGTTTGCTTTGACAGTTTGTTGCAACAGTGTGTGTGTGTGTGTGTGTGTGTGTGTGTGTGTGTGTGTGTGTGTGTGTGTGTGTGTGTGTGTGTTAAGGACATCAGTGTTAGTTTGGTTAATGGATAAAACATAACCCCTATTCATGCTGAATAATGGGAACATGACTGGGTTTGAAAATCACTGAGGCTCGTACATTTTAACTACTGTGACTTCAACACAGCACGCAGAACTTAAAATAACTTAAAAGAATACCGTTTGGAACATGCAATATAGGACGTTAATATATTATTACCTACTGTAAACCTGTAGGCCTATAGTATTCAGTCTACTGTAAACCTGTAGGCCTATAGTATTCATTCTACTGTAAACCTGTAGGCCTATAGTATTCAGTCTACTGTAAACCTGTAGGCCTACAGTATTCAGCCTACTGTAAACCTGTAGGCCTATAGTTTGTTATATCTGGAGTACTTCTCCTGTCCTATTCGAATCTAAGTGTGCGTTCTCTAATTCTCTCCTTCTCTCTTTCTCTCTCTCGGAGGACCTGAGCCCTAGGACCATGCCCCAGGACTACCTGACATGATGACTCCTTGCTGTCCCCAGTCCACCTGGCTGTGCTGCTGCTCCAGTTTCAACTGTTCTGCCTTATTATTATTCGACCATGCTGATCATTTATGAACATTTGAACATCTTGGCCATGTTCTGTTATAATCTCCACCCGGCACAGCCAGAAGAGGACTGGCCATCCCACATATGCTCTCTCTAACTCTCTCTTTCTTTCTCTCTCTCGGAGGACCTGAGCCCTAGGACCATGCCCCAGGAATACCTGACATGATGACTCCTTGCTGTCCCCAGTCCACCTGACTGTGCTGCTGCTCCAGTTTCAACTATTCTGCCTTATTATTATTCGACCATGCTGGTCATTTATGAACATTTGAACATCTTGACCATGTTTTGTTATAATCTCCACCCGGCACAGCCAGAAGAGGACTGGCCACCCCACATAGCCTGGTTCCTCTCTAGGTTTCTTCCTAGGTTTTGGCCTTTCTAGGGAGTTTTTCCTAGCCACCGTGCTTCTTCACCTGCATTGCTTGCTGTTTGGGGTTTTAGGCTGGGTTTCTGTACAGCACTTTGAGATATCAGCTGATGTACGAAGGGCTATATAAAATAAATTTGATAGTATTCAGCCTACTGTAAACCTGTAGGCCTATAGTATTCAGCCTACTGTAAACCTGTAGGCCTATAGTATTCATTATACTGTAAACCTGTAGGCCTATAGTATTCAGTCTACTGTAAACCTGTAGGCCTATAGTATTCAGTCTACTGTAAACCTGTAGGCCTACAGTATTCAGTCTACTGTAAACCTGTAGGCCTATAGTATTCAGTCTACTGTAAACATGTAGGCCTATAGTATTCAGTCTACTGTAAACCTGTAGGCCTATAGTATTCAGTCTACTGTAAACCTGTAGGCCTATAGTATTCAGTCTACTGTAAACCTATAGTATTCAATCTACTGTAAACCTGTAGGCCTATAGTATTCAGCCTACTGTAAACCTGTAGGCCTATAGTATTCAGCCTACTGTAAACCTGTAGGCCTATAGTATTCAGCCTACTGTAAACCTGTAGGCCTATAGTATTCAGTCTACTGTAAACCTGTAGGCCTATAGTATTCAGTCTACTGTAAACCTGTAGGCCTACAGTATTCAGTCTACTGTAAACCTGTAGGCCTATAGTATTCAGTCTACTGTAAACCTGTAGGCCTATAGTATTCAGTCTACTGTAAACCTGTAGGCCTATAGTATTCAGTCTACTGTAAACCTCATTCCATCATTAGAGGATGCCTGGTTATTCTTTTAAAATGCTTTCCTCACCAACTTAAATAATCATGTTCCATTCAAAAAAAATGTAGAACTAAGAACAGATATAGCCCTTGGTGGGTGCCACAGGGTTCAATTCTCGGGCCGACTATTTTCTCTGTAATATACACTGCTCAAAAAAATAAAGGGAACACTGAAACAACACAATGTAACTCCAAGTCAATCACACTTCTGTGAAATCAAACTGTCCACGTAGGAAGCAACACTGATTGACAATAAATTTCACATGCTGTTGTGCAAATGGAATAGACAACAGGTGGAAATTATAGGCAATTAGCAAGACACCCCCAATAAAGGAGTGGTTGTGCAGGTGGGGACCACAGACCACTTCTCAGTTCCTATGCTTCCTGGCTGATGTTTTGGTCACTTTTGAATGCTGGCGGTGCTTGCACTTTAGTGTTAGCATGAGACGGAGTCTACAACCCACACAAGTGGCTCAGGTAGTGCAGCTCATCCAGGATGGCACATCAATGCAAGCTGTGGCAAGAAGGTTTGCTGTGTCTGTCAGCGTAGTGTCCAGAGCATGGAGGCGCTACCAGGAGACAGGCCAGTACATCAGGAGACGTGGAGGAGGCCGTAAGAGGGCAACAACCCAGCAGCAGGACCGCTACCTCCGCCTTTGTGCAAGGAGGAGCAGGAGCACTGCCAGAACCCTGCAAAATGACCTCCAGCAGGCCACAAATGTGCATGTGTCTGCTCAAACGGTCAGAAACAGACTCCATGAGGGTGGTATGAGGGCCCGACGTCCACAGGTGGGGGTTGTGCTTACAGCCCAACACCGTGCAGGACGTTTGGCATTTGCCAGAGAACACCAAGATTGGCAAATCCGCCACAGATGAAAGCAGGTTCACACTGAGCACATGTGACAGACGTGACAGTCTGGAGACGCCGTGGAGAATGTTCTGCTGTCAGCAGTTCCTGCAAGAGGAAGGCATTGATGCTTTGGACTGGCCCGCCCGTTCCCCAGACCTGAATCCAATTGAGCACATCTGGACATCATGTCTCGCTCCATCCACCAACGCCACGTTGCACCACAGACTGTCCAGGAGTTGGCGGATGCTTTAGTCCAGGTCTGGGAGGAGATCCCTCAGGAGACCATCCGCCACCTCATCAGGAGCATGCCCAGGCGTTGTAGGGAGGTCATACAGGCACGTGGAGGCCACAGACACTACTGAGCCTCATTTTGACTTGTTTTAAGGACATGACATCAAAGTTGGATCAGCCTGTAGTGTGGTTTTCCACTTTCATTTTCAGTGTGACTCCAAATCCAGACCTCCATGGGTTGATAAATTTGATTTCCATTGATAATTTTTGTGTGATTTTGTTGTCGGCACATTCAACTATGTAAAGAAAAAAGTATTTAATAAGAATATTTCATTCATTCAGATCTAGGATGTGTTATTTTAGTGTTCCCTTTATTTTTTTTAGCAGTGTATTAGTGATGTCACTCTTGCTGCTGGTGATTCTCTGATCCACGCAGACGACACCATTCTGTATACATCTGGCCCTTCTTTGGACACTGTGTTAACAACCCTCCAGAAGAGCTTCAATGCCATACAACTCTCCTTCCGTGGCCTCAAACTCCAACTGCTCTTAAAAGCTAGTAAAACTAAATGCATGCTCTTCGACCGATCGCTACCTGCACCTACCCGCCCGTCCAGCATCACTACTCTGGACGGTTCTGACTTAGAATACGTGGACAACTACAAATATCTGGGTGTCTGGTTAGACTGTAAACTCTCCTTCCAGACTCACATTAAACATCTTCAATCATAAAATTAAATCTAGAATCGGCTTCCTACTTTGCAACAAATCCTCCTTCACTCATGCTGCCAAACATACCCTTGTAAAACTGACCATCCTACCAATCCTCGACTTCGGCGACGTCACTCAGCAAATTGGATGCAGTCTATCACAGTGCCATCCGTTTTGTCACCAAAGCCCCATATACTACCAACCACTGCGACCTGTACGCTCTCGTTGGCTGGCCCTCGCTTCATACTCGTCGCCAAACCCACTGACTCCATGTCATCTACAAGTCTCTAGGTAAAGCCCTGCCTTATCTCAGCTCACTGGTCACCATAGCAGCACCCACCCATAGCACACGAGCTCCAGCAGGTATATTTCACTGGTCACCATAGCAGCACCCACCCGTAGCACGTGCTCCAGCAGGTATATCTCTCTGGTCATCCCCAAAACCAATTCTTTCTTTGGCCACCTCTCTTTCCAGTTCTCTGCTGCCAATGACTGGAACGAACTACAAAAATCACTGAAACTGGAAACACTTATCTCCCTCACTAGCTTTAAGCACCAACTGTCAGAGCAGCTCACAGATTACTGCACCTGTACATAGCCCACCTATAATTTAGCCCAAATAACTACCTCTTTCCCTACTGTATTTATTTTGCTCCTTTGCACCCCATTATTTCTATCTCTACTTTGCACATTCTTCCACTGCAAATCTACCATTCCAGTGCTTTACTTGCTATATTGTATTTACCTTGCCACCATGGCCTTTTTTTGCCTTTACCTCCCTTATCTCACCTCATTTGCTCACATCGTATATAGACTTGTTTATACTGTACTATTGACTGTATGTTTGTTTTACTCCATGTGTAACTCTGTGTCGTTGTATGTGTCGAACTGCTTTGCTTTATCTTGGCCAGGTCGCAATTGTAAATGAGAACTTGTTCTCAACTTGCCTACCTGGTTAAATAAAGATGAAATAAATAAAATGTCTCAAACTCCGGTTGTGGGGGATGGGGAGCGGCGTGTGCAGCACCGGTGTCGTGAGGGGCTGATAACAGTCACCGGCAGGGAATTTAGAACAATTTAAATAAAAATTACTTTAAAGCATTACTTAACTCGTTTTCAAAGGGTATTTATATTTTGGACATATTTGGCTTTTATTTCACTACATTCCTGACGAAAAGTATATACATTTTACCGAATCCCTTTTCCCCCTGACGCTCAACATATGTTTACAATTATTTTACGCAAACCAGACTGCACCATTCTCTTTTTTTTAAATGTTATTTTACGGAAAAACGTTTCAAATGATTTATATTTTTACTTTTGATACTTACGTATATATAAAAAAAAAAAACAACAAATACTTTTAGACTTTTACTCAAGTAGACGACTTCTGTCATGAACGTTTAAAAAAGATGATGTGAAAAAACAGTTCCGAAAACCATCGGCCGCTTCTCAGAATGTGGTCACTAGTGTATTATGGGGGAAGGGCATCAGATAAACTGAAACTGACGTGGATTCCTGCTTCACAACGACACTGTTTGAAAAGTGAAGAGACTGGTTATTTTTCTGTGAAGCGACAGTTTTACTATAAATGTTGACTGGAAGCGAAACCCGCCAGAGAGAAGCTAGAGAGACACCCCTGGCGGAGAGGACAGTTACTGAGGATTTCTCAGAAACGGTGTTCACTTTAAAACGAAAGCGAAACGGATGTGTGTTGGTGTAGTGTACGGTCCTGAAGGTTTATTTAGCTCCTTACCGATCACCAGCGGACAGATGATCAAACCAACAAGGAGAGAGAGAGGCGGTGACAGACAATGTGGATATACTATACCGTCGGAGTACGGCGTCTTCTCTCTACTAGTCTGGACGTTTATTGATGATCAATAACAGGATTAATACCGCTGGGATTCTGTGATTAAAAACGGATTCTGCGTCGGAAAATATAAAAAGTGCATCAGAAAAAAAAACGACATTGCACTCGTTTTGCAAAACGGTAAGAATATTTTAACATGGCTGCCTATTGCGGATTTGACCTTCTTCTTTCAAATAGATTTGAGTTTTGTTTCGCAACACTGACTATTGTGCAATTCAATTGCGCCGTAATAAAGCAACCTGACAATACACAATTTTCTACATAATAAATGACATATTGTCATAAAATACATTTTTTGGGGGGGACTAGACAACAGTCAACAGGACCACCAGTATAATATACTCATTTAAAACATGATTCCCCATTTGCTTTATAGCGGTAAGGTTGGGGCCAGTGAAACAGGACGAACTTAGGACATATCTACTACTAATATCTACTGCCATATAAACTACAACATTATTGTCTGGAGTCTAGTTAACTGTGAACAGCTTTTAGAGTTGGGATGGTTTAAATCAACGTCAATTTACTTCGCTAGGACGGAGAATGTTTACAATCCACATTTGTTCTCTTGGCAACAGTTGTCATTGTTTTAAAGGTTTGACCCAACATCTGGGGGACTATCAGTTAGTTAAATGGTTGGTAGGCAGACAGATACAGACAGACCCGGTAGGCAGATACAGACAGACCCGGCAGGTGGGTAGGTAGGCAGATACAGACAGACCAGGTAGGTAGGTAGGTTGGTAGGCAGGCAGATACAGACAGACCAGGTAGGTAGGTTGGTAGGCAGGCAGGCAGATACAGACAGACCAGGTAGGTTGGTAGGTAGGCAGGCAGATACAGACAGACCAGGTAGGTAGGTAGGCAGATACAGACAGTCCAGGTAGGTAGGTTGGTAGGTAGGCAGGCAGATACAGACAGACCAGGTAGGTAGGTTGGTAGGCAGGCAGGCAGATACAGACAGACCAGGTAGGTTGGTAGGTAGGCAGGCAGATACAGATAGACCCGGTAGGTTGGTAGGCAGGCAGGCAGATACAGACAGACCAGGTAGGTAGGTTGGTAGGCAGGCAGGCAGATACAGACAGACCAGGTAGGTTGGTAGGCAGGCAGGCAGATACAGACAGACCAGGTAGGTAGGTTGGTAGGCAGGCAGGCAGATACAGACAGACCAGGTAGGTTGGTAGGTAGGCAGGCAGATACAGATAGACCCGGTAGGTTGGCAGGTAGGCAGGCAGGCAGGCAGATACAGACAGACCCGGTAGGTAGGTAGGCAGGCAGATACAGACAGACCCGGTAGGTAGGTAGGCAGGCAGATACAGACAGACCCGGTAGGTAGGTAGGCAGGCAGATACAGACAGACCCGGTAGGTAGGTAGGCAGGCAGATCCAGACAGACCCGGTAGGTAGGCAGGTAGACAGACAGACCCGGTAGGTAGGCAGGTAGACAGACAGACCCGGAAGGTAGGCAGGTAGACAGACAGACGGCTGTAATGTTCTCTGATGTTGTGGTTGTAACTCACGGCGCGTCACAGCGCTGTGTCGACGTCTAACATTGATGTCATTGTACATAATTACTGACTTCTAGATAGACAGCTGTTTCTTAGCCTCGGCACGGGGCCTGTTAGGCTGGGTCTCTGTAAAGCACTTTGTGACCACGAGGCCACTGAGGTACAAACAAACTAACAGTTAACGGTGGTAACTGTAGACATTTTAGGCAGGTTTCCATTGAGCCGGGTTTAATTAGACAAACAACATATATATATATATGAGAGAGAGAGACAGATATTTCACTTTATATATTCACTTTATATATTATCTACCTCACTTGCTTTGGCAATGTTAACACATGTTTCCCATGCCAATAAAGCCCTTGAATTGAAATTGAGAGAGAGAGAGACAGAGAGAGAGAGACAGAGAGAGACAGAGAGAGAGGAGAGAGGTGTCATGGAAACGGTAGAAATAGGAGACATTTTCCAAAGGTCGACAACATTTTATCCGTTGAACAGGGGTGGATTTTTCTATCTGTCTAACTTTCTTTATTAAAAAAAAACCAAAACAAATGATGATGGAAACAGTGTATTTATTTATTTAATTTTTTAAAATAAATGAATTGCTTTCGACTTGCTTTTCTGTTTGGCTGGCAGGTTTCACCATTTACAGGAGTTTACAAGTAAATTATTGCAATCTATCCATGTTTGTCAAATATGACAAAACAAGCAGTCATTGTGTAGAGGATCATTGTACCACATCTAAACCCTCTGAACTACATTTCCCATAAAACCTCAAATATTGTATTTTCAGCTGTTTGAAGCTGGTGATAGTAAAACTGCCAAAAAAAAAATGAATTTTTATAGAACGGGAAGCATAGAAATAGAGCACATAGAACAGATGAACCGCTTCTTAGACTTGCTTTCAATGAGAATGACAGATCTATAGTTCACATTTCTTACATATTTGCAGTGTTAAATGGAAACGCACCATAGTAGGCAGCTGTCGTATTCTATTTTCTATGGAAAACTGTTCTAAATGTTGATTTAAAAAAATATATATTAAAATAAATAATCACTGGACAAGTTAATGGAAACATAGATCTTATCAGAAGTGGTAGTAGTAGTCGTGGTCTCTATCTCCCTCTCTCAGGATGTCAGGGTAACATAGATCCTATCATAAGTAGTAGTAGTGGTCTGACGGTCTCTCTCTCCCTCTCTCAGGATGTCAGGGTAACATATATCCTATCATAAGTAGTAGTAGTGGTCTGACGGTCTCTCTCTCCCTCTCTCAGGATGTCAGGGTAACATATATCCTATCATAAGTAGTAGTAGTGGTCTGACGGTCTCTCTCTCCCTCTCTCAGGATGTCAGGGTAACATAGATCCTATCATAAGTAGTAGTAGTGGTCTGACGGTCTCTCTCTCCCTCTCTCAGGATGTCAGGGTAACATAGATCCTATCATAAGTAGTAGTAGTGGTCTGACGATCTCTCTCTCCCTCTCTCAGGATGTCAGGGTAACATAGATCCTATCATAAGTAGTAGTAGTGGTCTGACGATCTCTCTCTCCCTCTCTCAGGATGCCAGGGTAACATAGATCCTATCATAAGTAGTAGTCGTGGTCTGACGGTCTCTCTCTCCCTCTCTCAGGATGTCAGGGTAACATAGATCCTATCATAAGTAGTAGTCGTGGTCTGACGGTCTCTCTCTCCCTCTCTCAGGATGTCAGGGTAACATAGATCCTATCATAAGTAGTAGTAGTGGTCTGACGATCTCTCTCTCCCTCTCTCAGGAGGCCAGGGAACTGTGTAGCGATGGGAGAGGGTTGGGACCGCTCTCCCCTGTAGGATGGTCATAGTAGTAGTAGTGGTCTGACGGTCTCTCTCTCCCTCTCTCAGGAGGCCAGGGAACTGTGTAGCGATGGGAGAGGGTTGGGACCGCTCTCCCCTGTAGGATGGTCATAGTAGTAGTAGTGGTCTGACGGTCTCTCTCTCCCTCTCTCAGGATGCCAGGGAACTGTGTAGCGATGGGAGAGGGTTGGGACCGCTCTCCCCTGTAGGATGGTCATAGTAGTAGTAGTGGTCTGACGGTCTCTCTCTCCCTCTCTCAGGATGCCAGGGAACTGTGTAGCGATGGGAGAGGGTTGGGACCGCTCTCCCCTGTAGGATGGTCATAGTAGTAGTAGTGGTCTGACGGTCTCTCTCTCCCTCTCTCAGGAGGCCAGGGAACTGTGTAGCGATGGGAGAGGGTTGGGACCGCTCTCCCCTGTAGGATGGTCATAGTAGTAGTAGTGGTCTGACGGTCTCTCTCTCCCTCTCTCAGGATGCCAGGGAACTGTGTAGCGATGGGAGAGGGTTGGGACCGCTCTCCCCTGTAGGATGGTCATAGTAGTAGTAGTGGTCTGACGGTCTCTCTCTCCCTCTCTCAGGATGCCAGGGAACTGTGTAGCGATGGGAGAGGGTTGGGACCGCTCTCCCCTGTAGGATGGTCGCTCACAGCGCTGTGGAAGAACAAGACACAACAACAAAAGCACCATCGTCATCGTCATCACCTTCTAGACCTCTAGGCGCCTCCTCCACCTTCCTCTCGACATCATCACCATCATCACCACCATCATCATCGTCGTCACCTTCTAGACCTCTAGGCGCCTCCTCCACCTTCCTCTCGACTCCACACTCGGACCACCACGCAACCTCGCCACCATCATCATCATCATCACCACCATCATCATCACCACCATCGTCATCATCATCAGTCTCCCAGTCACACCGTCCGCGCCCATCCAACCAGTGTGTGGCGTCCCCTATCCCAGGACCAGACCTGTTAGACCACCAGCCCCCTCTTCCCCTCCTGGACCCAGTGCCCACCCACTTTCCTCTGTTCCCCTGCAAGGTAGACTTCCTGTTGATCACTCGGACGGCCGCCATGTTGGAACGTTCCGGCTTCTACTGGGGCCCGCTAGGAGTGGAGGAGGTAATTACACAATCTTATCAATTTATCTGATCAGAACCTGGTTTCCTCTCGAGGTTTTCTTCCTCGGTTTTCTGGGCCTTTCTAGGGGAGTTTTATTTCCTCGGTTTTCTGGGCCTTTCTAGGGGAGTTTTATTTCCTCGGTTTTCTGGGCCTTTCTAGGGGAGTTTTATTTCCTCGGTTTTCTGGGCCTTTCTAGGGGAGTTTTATTTCCTAGGTTTTCTGGGCCTTTTCTAGGGGAGTTTTATTTCCTCGGTTTTCTGGGCCTTTCTAGGGAGTTTTATTTCCTCGGTTTTCTGGGCCTTTCTAGGGGAGTTTTATTTCCTCGGTTTTCTGGGCCTTTCTAGGGGAGTTTTATTTCCTCGCCACCGTGCTTCTACATCTGCATTTCTTGCTGTTTCTTTGTGTTTCTGTATAAGCACAAAAAAGGCTTTATAAAAATACATTTGATTGAATGTTATTTATATAAACCTTTCACAACAATAATTGTCAGAGTAAAGGAACAGAGACAGCTGTCATTAATGTATTAAACTGATAAATAAGAGATTTCAAAATCCAACGAGATGAACATGGAGTTAAAGGAGAAGTCATTTTTTATTTTACAACCAAATCTTTTTGATGTTAATTCTGTCCTCCTCCTCCTCCTCCTCTCGCAGGCTCACAATCGACTGAAGGACGTTGCCACGGGAACATTCTTGATCCGGGACAGTCGTCAGACAGACGTCTTCTTCACGCTGTCCTATCGCGCGGCTAGCGGCCCGGTCAGCGTACGCATCGTCTATAAGGGACAACGGTTCAGCCTGGCAGGAAGTGAGCACTCTTTCCCCTGCCTCTTCCTCCTGCTCGAACACTACATAAATTCCTCTAAGAAAAGCCTGACCGTTCCGTACAGGAAGCAGCGCCCTACGCTCCAGGAACTGTGCAGGAAACAGGTCGCGGAGTCGTGTGGCGGTGAGGTGGAACGGGTCGCCAGGGTTCCCGTCAACCCAGTCCTAAAACACTTCCTGTTAGAGTTCCCGTACAGGATATGATGTCACAGGGGATGCCGTTGAGGCGGGACTTGATTTGGATCGGGTCGGTACTGAAAGGGTACGTACAGGATATGATGTCACAGGGGATGCCGTTGAGGCGGGACTTGATTTGGATCGGTTGCTTTGAAACTAAGAGACCGGGTCGTGGTTAGTAACGAGGTCAGAGTTCAACACCGCACCCTATTCTCTAAACGGTGCACTACTCGACAGGGTCATAGGTCACACTTGGTTTGGGTTTATCCGGTTTGGTGGTGGTCCCTGGAGGATTTTTAAGGGACCGTATGTATATATGTGGACCACAACACCAGGTGATGGAGCGACTGCATTAAAGAACCACCACTGGGGTTCTGGTTGTGTTCTGATCCGAGTCGCTGACCCTGTGAGGTGGACAGAACCACCACCGGGGGTTCTGGTTGTGTTCTGATCCGGGTCGCTGACCCTGTGAGGTGGACGGTTTGATTAGTGGACTGGTTCTGCCGTTGTAGGCAGGGCTGGGTTCGCTGTAGCGACGACAACTCAAGCACAGCATCAATACTTTACAATGTTTACAATGTTGTTTACAATCTTTACAACGACCAGGAATGTTTACGCTACACAATATTACAGTACTGTATGTATAACTGTGTACTCTCTGGTACTAACAGGTATAACTGTGTACTCTCTGGTACTAACAGGTATAACTGTGTACTCTCTGGTACTAATGGGTATAACGTTGTATTATGTAGTACTGCCGGGTACAACTGTGTACTCTCTGGTACTAATGGGTATAACTGTGTTCTCTCTAGTACTAATGGGTATAACTGTGTACTATGTAGTACTGGCGGGTATAACTGTGTACTCTCTGGTACTAACAGGTATAACTGTGTACTATGTAGTACTAATGAGTAACTGTGTACTATGTAGTACTAATGAGTATAACTGTGTACTATGCATCATATCTGCTGTGCAGACTACCTCTAGGGGTGTTTTAATGGATAATAAATATGACATATATATTTCAGCCCTGTCTTCCTGTCGGTCTGTGTGTTGCTGTTAGACAATATTTTATTCTCTAATGCGCCTTATCAGTTAACAACAAATTCTTATTTTACAATGACGGTCCTACCCCCCCAGACAGAGACGGAAAGACAGAGAGACGGACAGACAGAGAGACGGACAGACAGAGAGACGGAGAGACAGAGAGACGGACAGACAGAGAGACGGACAGACAGACAGACAGGTATAACAGACAGAGAGACAGGTATAACAGACAGAGACAGGTATAACAGACAGAGAGACAGTGTGTGTGGTTGCTGTGACAACACTGGGTACAGTAGGTAACCGCAGTGACACATCAATGTGACAGATGGGCTGAGCTATGATAGTAAACGCTCTGTGTGTGTGTGTGTGTGTGTGTGGTGTGTGGGGGGGTCTATTACAGGAACATGTAGAGAAGTGAAGAATCAGAAGGTCTGTCAGTAAAATATGTTTCTGTCAGAAGAAGGGAGGGGCCGGGTACCAGAATGTCTCGGCGTGTGGGTGGTGTTTCTGTGTGTGTGTGTGTGTGTGTGTGTGGTGTGTGTGTGTGTGGTTAGTCAGAACGGCCAGTAATGACTAATAAAGGTGAAAGGTCGATAACCTTCGTTGTAAATGATCTGATAATAATGACGAGGAGGGAAACACAAACCTGTCAAATGACGACTGGTCACATGACTAAATACAGAACCAGGACCAATACAGAACCAGGACCAATACAGAACCAGGACCAATACAGAACCAGGACCAATACAGAACCAGGACCGATACAGAACCAGGACCGATACAGAACCAGGACCGATACAGAACCAGGACCGATACAGAACCAGGACCGATACAGAACCAGGACCGATACAGAACCAGGACCGATACAGAACCAGGACCAATACAGAACCAGGACCAATACAGAACCAGGACCAATACAGAACCAGGACCAATACAGAACCAGGACCAAACCGTTGATCAAATAATGCTGAGATTGTGTGTGTTTCATTCATAGTATTTCAGGTTTAGAGAAGTGAAGAGTTTCAGGTGTTGGACAGAGTTTTGTGGAAGTCCACACACACACACACACACACACACACACACACACACACACACACACACACACACACACACACACACACACACACACACACACACACACACACACACACAATCTCAGCATTATTTGATCAACGGTTCCCCAGAATTCTCTAAAAAGGAGCCTTGTTCTCTCTCTCCGTCTGGCGTGCCAATGAGGAAACACAAACCCAGTCACTGATGTAGAACACCAGGTGTTTATACATGGGATATCTCATATCAAACCCAGTCACTGATGTAGAAACACCAGGTGTGCTGTTTATACATGGGATTTCCCTGATGTCATCATTATCACTGAGCCGTTCATATTCATATCTCTCTTTCTTCTGTCTCCCCTCCTTTCTCTCCTCTCTCTCCTCCATTCCTCTATCCTCCCCTTTAATCTCTGTCTCCCCTCCATTCCTCTATCCTCCCCTTTAATCTCTGTTTCTCCTCATTTCCTCTATCCTCCCCTTTAATCTCTGTCTCCTCCCCTTTAATCTCTGTCTCCCCTCCATTCCTCTATCCTCCCCTTTAATCTCTGTCTCCCCTCCATTCCTCTATCCTCCCCTTTAATCTCTGTCTCTCCTCCATTCCTCTATCCTCCCCTTTAATCTCCGTCCCCTTTCTTTCCTCACTCTGCCTCCTTTCTCTCCTCTGTCTCCCCTCCTTTCCTCTCTCTGTCTCCTTTCTCTCCTCTCTGTCTCCTTTGTCTCCTCTCATTTCCTTTCTTTCCTCTCTGTCTCCTTTCTCTGTCTCCTTTCTCTCCTCTCTCTGTCTCCTTTCTCTCCTCACTCTGCCTCCTTTCTCTCCTCTCTGTCTCATTTCTCTGTCTCCTTTCTCTCCTCTCTCTGTCTCCTTTCTCTCCTCTCTCTGTCTCCTTTCTCTCCTCTCTGTCTCCTTTCACTCCTCTCTCTGTCTCCCCTGCTATGTAGGCCTGTCTTACCAATTCAATAATATAGGGGCTTGTTCCAACATTGAAGCCGACGCGGTTTCAGGAGACCATTTTGTCGTCATAACGACACATTATTATTTGGTAGATCAGTCAGTTCAGTAACAATTTACCCAAAATGCATCACACAATGACATGATCTGGAACACAAGCCCTCTTTAAGAGCTGTGGTTAGACACACACATCACACGCACTTAGCAGCCTTCGATTACCAGGAACACACACACACACAAACACGTTTCCCTGAAGAGACTAAGAAAGAACAGAACAAACAGCCGGTGACAGACCACATGAAAACACAGTTTGGTTCTCTTTCCATCTCTCGCTACTGTGATGTACAGTTCTCTATCCTCCTCGTCTCTCTCTCTACTGTGATGTACAGTTCTCTATCCTCCTCGTCTTAATGTATCTTTCTCTCTCTGTGCGTGTGTGAGAGACAATCCCAGTCTAACAGGTCTCTTCTTGTCACTCTGTAGCTCCGTGGTGGGACCTCTCCCCTCCCCCTCACCTCCTCTCTTTCCTGTCTTCTAGGCCACGCTGCGGAGAAAGAGAGACAGGCAGAGAGATGGAGAGACAGAGACATATTTGCATCTTATTGAAAGAAGTTGAACCAAAACATCCCTTATAGAGCTAGCTAGGTATTCTAACCAAGCTGTGTCTCTGAAACATCCCTTATAGAGCTAGCTAGGTATTCTAACCATGCTGTGTCTCTGAAACATCCCTTATAGAGCTAGCTAGGTATTCTAACCAAGCTGTGTCTCTGAAACATCCCTTATAGAGCTAGCTAGGTATTCTAACCAAGCTGTGTCTCTGAAACATCCCTTATAGAGCTAGCTAGGTATTCTAACCAAGCTGTGTCTCTGAAACATCCCTTATAGAGCTAGCTAGGTATTCTAACCAAGCTGTGTCTCTGAAACATCCCTTATAGAGCTAGCTAGGTATTCTAACCAAGTTGACGTCTCTGAAACATCCCTTATAGAGCTAGCTAGGTATTCTAACCAAGCTGTGTCTCTGAAACATCCCTTATAGAGCTAGCTAGGTATTCTAACCATGTTGTGTCTCTGAAACATCCCTTATAGAGCTAGCTAGGTGTTCTAACCAAGCTGTGTCTCTGAAACATCCCTTATAGAGCTAGCTAGGTATTCTAACCAAGCTGTGTCTCTGAAACATCCCTTATAGAGCTAGCTAGGTATTCTAACCAAGCTGTGTCTCTGAAACATCCCTTATAGAGCTAGCTAGGTATTCTAACCAAGCTGTGTCTCTGAAACATCCCTTATAGAGCTAGCTAGGTATTCTAACCATGTTGTGTCTCTGAAACATCCCTTATAGAGCTAGCTAGGTATTCTAACCAAGCTGTGTCTCTGAAACATCCCTTATAGAGCTAGCTAGGTATTCTAACCAAGTTGTGTCTCTGAAACATCCCTTATAGAGCTAGCTAGGTATTCTAACCAAGCTGTGTCTCTGAAACATCCCTTATAGAGCTAGCTAGGTATTCTAACCAAGTTGTGTCTCTGAAACATCCCTTATAGAGCTAGCTAGGTATTCTAACCAAGCTGTGTCTCTGAAACATCCCTTATAGAGCTAGCTAGGTATTCTAACCAAGCTGTGTCTCTGAAACATCCCTTATAGAGCTAGCTAGGTATTCTAACCAAGTTGTGTCTCTGAAACATCCCTTATAGAGCTAGCTAGGTATTCTAACCAAGCTGTGTCTCTGAAACATCCCTTATAGAGCTAGCTAGGTATTCTAACCAAGTTGTGGCTCTGAAACATCCCTTATAGAGCTAGCTAGGTATTCTAACCAAGCTGTGTCTCTGAAACATCCCTTATAGAGCTAGCTAGGTATTCTAACCAAGCTGTGTCTCTGAAACATCCCTTATAGAGCTAGCTATGTATTCTAACCAAGTTGTGTCTCTGAAACATCCCTTATAGAGCTAGCTAGGTATTCTAACCAAGCTGTGTCTCTGAAACATCACTTATAGAGCTAGCTAGGTATTCTAACCATGTTGTGTCTCTGAAACATCCCTTATAGAGCTAGCTAGGTATTCTAACCAAGTTGTGTCTCTGAAACATCCCTTATAAAGCTAGCTAGGTATTCTAACCAAGCTGTGTCTCTGAAACATCCCTTATAGAGCTAGCTATGTATTCTAACCAAGTTGTGTCTCTGAAACATCCCTTATAGAGCTAGCTAGGTATTCTAACCAAGCTGTGTCTCTGAAACATCCCTTATAGAGACAGCTAGGTATTCTAACCAAGCTGTGTCTCTGAAACATCCCTTATAGAGCTAGCTAGGTATTCTAACCATGTTGTGTCTCTGAAACATCCCTTATAGAGCTAGCTAGGTATTCTAACCAAGCTGTGTCTCTGAAACATCCCTTATAGAGCTAGCTAGGTATTCTAACCAAGCTGTGTCTCTGAAACATCCCTTATAGAGCTAGCTAGGTATTCTAACCAAGCTGTGTCTCTGAAACATCCCTTATAGAGCTAGCTGGGGTATTCTAACCAAGTTGACGTCTCTGAAACATCCCTTATAGAGCTAGCTAGGTATTCTAACCAAGCTGTGTCTCTGAAACATCCCTTATAGAGCTAGCTAGGTATTCTAACCAAGCTGTGTCTCTGAAACATCCCTTATAGAGCTAGCTAGGTATTCTAACCAAGCTGTGTCTCTGAAACATCCCTTATAGAGCTAGCTAGGTGTTCTAACCAAGCTGTGTCTCTGAAACATCCCTTATAGAGCTAGCTAGGTATTCTAACCAAGCTGTGTCTCTGAAACATCCCTTATAGAGCTAGCTAGGTATTCTAACCAAGCTGTGTCTCTGAAACATCCCTTATAGAGCTAGCTAGGTATTCTAACCAAGCTGTGTCTCTGAAACTTCCCTTATAGAGCTAGCTAGGTATTCTAACCAAGCTGTGTCTCTGAAACATCCCTTATAGAGCTAGCTATGTGTTCTAACCAAGCTGTGTCTCTGAAACATCCCTTATAGAGCTAGCTAGGTGTTCTAACCAAGCTGTGTCTCTGAAACATCCCTTATAGAGCTAGCTAGGTATTCTAACCAAGTTGTGTCTCTGAAACATCCCTTATAGAGCTAGCTAGGTATTCTAACCAAGCTGTGTCTCTGAAACATCCCTTATAGAGCTAGCTAGGTATTCTAACCATGTTGTGTCTCTGAAACATCCCTTATAGAGCTAGCTAGGTATTCTAACCATGTTGTGTCTCTGAAACATCCCTTATAGAGCTAGCTAGGTATTCTAACCAAGTTGTGTCTCTGAAACATCCCTTATAGAGCTAGCTAGGTATTCTAACCAAGCTGTGTCTCTGAAACATCCCTTATAGAGCTAGCTAGGTATTCTAACCATGTTGTGTCTCTGAAACATCCCTTATAGAGCTAGCTAGGTATTCTAACCAAGCTGTGTCTCTGAAACATCCCTTATAGAGCTAGCTAGGTATTCTAACCAAGCTGTGTCTCTGAAACATCCCTTATAGAGCTAGCTAGGTATTCTAACCAAGCTGTGTCTCTGAAACATCCCTTATAGAGCTAGCTAGGTATTCTAACCAAGCTGTGTCTCTGAAACATCCCTTATAGAGCTAGCTAGGTATTCTAACCAAGCTGTGTCTCTGAAACATCCCTTATAGAGCTAGCTAGGTATTCTAACCAAGCTGTGTCTCTGAAACATCCCTTATAGAGCTAGCTAGGTATTCTAACCAAGCTGTGTCTCTGAAACATCCCTTATAGAGCTAGCTAGGTATTCTAACCAAGCTGTGTCTCTGAAACATCCCTTATAGAGCTAGCTAGGTATTCTAACCAAGCTGTGTCTCTGAAACATCCCTTATAGAGCTAGCTAGGTGTTCTAACCAAGCTGTGTCTCTGAAACATCCCTTATAGAGCTAGCTAGGTATTCTAACCAAGCTGTGTCTCTGAAACATCCCTTATAGAGCTAGCTAGGTATTCTAACCAAGCTGTGTCTCTGAAACATCCCTTATAGAGCTAGCTAGGTATTCTAACCAAGCTGTGTCTCTGAAACATCCCTTATAGAGCTAGCTAGGTATTCTAACCAAGCTGTGTCTCTGAAACATCCCTTATAGAGCTAGCTATGTGTTCTAACCAAGCTGTGTCTCTGAAACATCCCTTATAGAGCTAGCTAGGTGTTCTAACCAAGCTGTGTCTCTGAAACATCCCTTATAGAGCTAGCTAGGTATTCTAACCAAGCTGTGTCTCTGAAACATCCCTTATAGAGCTAGCTAGGTATTCTAACCTAGCTGTGTCTCTGAAACATCCCTTATAGAGCTAGCTAGGTATTCTAACCATGTTGACGTCTCTGAAACATCCCTTATAGAGCTAGCTAGGTATTCTAACCAAGTTGACGTCTCTGAAACATCCCTTATAGAGCTAGCTAGGTATTCTAACCAAGCTGTGTCTCTGAAACATCCCTTATAGAGCTAGCTAGGTATTCACACCACAGCACTACCTAACACACCACAGCACTACCTAACACACCACAGTACTACCTAACACACCACAGTACTACCTAACACACCACAGTACTACCTAACACACCACAGTACTACCTAACACACCACAGTACTACCTAACACACCACAGCACTACCTAACACACCACAGCACTACCTAACACCACAGTACTACCTAACACACCACAGTACTACCTAACACACCACAGTACTACCTAACACACCACAGTACTACCTAACACACCACAGTACTACCTAACACACCACAGTACTACCTAACACACCACAGTACTACCTAACACACCACAGTACTACCTAACACACCACAGTCCTACCTAACACACCACAGTCCTACCTAACACACCACAGTACTACCTAACACACCACAGTACTACCTAACACACCACAGTACTACCTAACACACCACAGTACTACCTAACACACCACAGTACTACCTAACACACCACAGTACTACCTAACACACCACAGCACTACCTAACACACCACAGCACTACCTAACACCACAGTACTACCTAACACACCACAGTACTACCGAACACACCACAGTACTACCTAACACACCACAGTCCTACCTAACACACCACAGTCCTACCTAACACACCACAGTACTACCTAACACACCACAGTACTACCTAACACACCACAGTACTACCTAACACACCACAGTACTACCTAACACACCACAGTACTACCTAACACACTACAGTACTACCTAACACACCACAGTACTACCTAACACACCACAGTACTATAGGTTTAACACACCACAGTACTACCTAACACACCACAGTACTACCTAACACACCACAGTACTACCTAACACACTACAGTACTACCTAACACACCACAGTACTACCTAACACACCACAGTACTACCTAACACACCACAGTACTACCTAACACACCACAGTACTACCTAACACACCACAGTCCTACCTAACACACCACAGTCCTACCTAACACACCACAGTACTACCTAACACACCACAGTACTACCTAACACACCACAGTACTACCTAACACACCACAGTACTACCTAACACACCACAGTACTACCTAACACACCACAGTACTACCTAACACACCACAGCACTACCTAACACACCACAGCACTACCTAACACCACAGTACTACCTAACACACCACAGTACTACCTAACACACCACAGTACTACCTAACACACCACAGTACTACCTAACACACCACAGTCCTACCTAACACACCACAGTACTACCTAACACACCACAGTACTACCTAACACACCACAGTACTACCTAACACACCACAGTACTACCTAACACACCACAGTACTACCTAACACACTACAGTACTACCTAACACACCACAGTACTACCTAACACACCACAGTACTATAGGTTTAACACACCACAGTACTACCTAACACACCACAGTACTACCTAACACACCACAGTACTACCTAACACACTACAGTACTA
>NC_092158.1:97156249-97178749 GCF_045791955.1 Oncorhynchus clarkii lewisi | reverse complement strand
GATAGCAGTAAACGATAACTGACGGTATCAGACAACTGCTATCTAAGCCTAGCATCTAGAGCTAACAATAGCTACAGACGACTGCTATCTAAGCCTAGCATCTAGAGCTAACGATAGCTACAGACGACTGCTATCTAAGCCTAGCATCTATAGCTAACGATAGCTACAGACGACTGCTATCTAAGCCTAGCATCTAGAGCTAACGATAGCTACAGACGACTGCTATCTAAGCCTAGCATCTAGAGCTAACGATCGCTACAGACAACTGCTATCTAAGCCTAGCATCTACAGTACTGGTGTGTGTGTGTGTTACCTGTAGGGCTGTTGGCTGATATCGTACTGGTGTGTGTGTGTGTGTTACCTGTAGGGCTGTTGGCTGATATAGTACTGGTGTGTGTGTGTGTGTGTTACCTGTAGGGCTGTTGGCTGATATCGTACTGGTGTGTGTGTGTTACCTGTAGGGCTGTTGGCTGATATCGTACTGGTGTGTGTGTGTTACCTGTAGGGCTGTTGGCTGATATCGTACTGGTGTGTGTGTGTGTGTGTTACCTGTAGGGCTGTTGGCTGATATCGTACTGGTGTGTGTGTGTGTGTGTTACCTGTAGGGCTGTTGGCTGATATCGTACTGGTGTGTGTGTGTTACCTGTAGGGCTGTTGGCTGATATCGTACTGGTGTGTGTGTGTGTGTGTGTTACCTGTAGGGCTGTTGGCTGATATCGTACTGGTGTGTGTGTGTGTGTGTTACCTGTAGGGCTGTTGGCTGATATCGTACTGGTGTGTGTGTGTGTGTGTGTTACCTGTAGGGCTGTTGGCTGATATCGTACTGGTGTGTGTGTGTTACCTGTAGGGCTGTTGGCTGATATCGTACTGGTGTGTGTGTGTTACCTGTAGGGCTGTTGGCTGATATCGTACTGGTGTGTGTGTGTGTGTGTGTGTGTTACCTGTAGGGCTGTTGGCTGATATAGTACTGGTGTGTGTGTGTGTGTTACCTGTAGGGCTGTTGGCTGATATCGTACTGGTGTGTGTGTGTGTGTTACCTGTAGGGCTGTTGGCTGATATCGTACTGGTGTGTGTGTTACCTGTAGGGCTGTTGGCTGATATCGTACTGGTGTGTGTGTGTGTGTGTGTTACCTGTAGGGCTGTTGGCTGATATCGTACTGGTGTGTGTGTGTGTGTTACCTGTAGGGCTGTTGGCTGATATCGTACTGGTGTGTGTGTGTGTGTGTTACCTGTAGGGCTGTTGGCTGATATCGTACTGGTGTGTGTGTGTGTGTGTTACCTGTAGGGCTGTTGGCTGATATAGTACTGGTGTGTGTGTGTGTGTGTGTGTTACCTGTAGGGCTGTTGGCTGATATCGTACTGGTGTGTGTGTGTGTGTGTTACCTGTAGGGCTGTTGGCTGATATCGTACTGGTGTGTGTGTGTGTGTGTTACCTGTAGGGCTGTTGGCTGATATCGTACTGGTGTGTGTGTGTTACCTGTAGGGCTGTTGGCTGATATCGTACTGGTGTGTGTGTGTTACCTGTAGGGCTGTTGGCTGATATAGTACTGGTGTGTGTGTGTTACCTGTAGGGCTGTTGGCTGATATCGTACTGGTGTGTGTGTGTGTGTTACCTGTAGGGCTGTTGGCTGATATCGTACTGGTGTGTGTGTGTGTGTGTTACCTGTAGGGCTGTTGGCTGATATCGTACTGGTGTGTGTGTGTGTGTGTTACCTGTAGGGCTGTTGGCTGATATAGTACTGGTGTGTGTGTGTGTGTGTGTTACCTGTAGGGCTGTGGGCTGATATCGTACTGGTGTGTGTGTGTGTGTTACCTGTAGGGCTGTTGGCTGATATAGTACTGGTATGTGTGTGTGTGTTACCTGTAGGGCTGTTGGCTGATATCGTACTGGTGTGTGTGTGTGTGTGTTACCTGTAGGGCTGTTGGCTGATATAGTACTGGTATGTGTGTGTGTGTTACCTGTAGGGCTGTTGGCTGATATAGTACTGGTGTGTGTGTGTGTGTTACCTGTAGGGCTGTTGGCTGATATAGTACTGGTGTGTGTGTGTGTGTGTTACCTGTAGGGCTGTTGGCTGATATCGTACTGGTGTGTATGTGTGTGTTACCTGTAGGGCTGTTGGCTGATATCGTACTGGTGTGTGTGTGTTACCTGTAAGGCTGTTGGCTGATATCGTACTGGTGTGTGTGTGTGTGTGTGTTACCTGTAGGGCTGTTGGCTGATATAGTACTGGTGTGTGTGTGTGTGTGTTACCTGTAGGGCTGTTGGCTGATATCGTACTGGTGTGTATGTGTGTGTGTGTTACTTGTAGGGCTGTTGGCTGATATAGTACTGGTGTGTGTGTGTGTGTGTGTTACCTGTAGGGCTGTTGGCTGATATCGTACTGGTGTGTATGTGTGTGTTACCTGTAGGGCTGTTGGCTGATATCGTACTGGTGTGTATGTGTGTGTTACCTGTAGGGCTGTTGGCTGATATCGTACTGGTGTGTGTGTGTGTGTTACCTGTAGGGCTGTTGGCTGATATCGTACTGGTGTGTGTGTGTTACCTGTAGGGCTGTTGGCTGATATCGTACTGGTGTGTGTGTGTTACCTGTAGGGCTGTTGGCTGATATCGTACTGGTGTGTGTGTGTGTGTGTGTTACCTGTAGGGCTGTTGGCTGATATCGTACTGGTGTGTGTGTGTGTGTGTTACCTGTAGGGCTGTTGGCTGATATCGTACTGGTGTGTATGTGTGTGTTACCTGTAGGGCTGTTGGCTGATATCGTACTGGTGTGTGTGTGTGTGTGTTACCTGTAGGGCTGTTGGCTGATATCGTACTGGTGTGTGTGTGTGTGTGTTACCTGTAGGGCTGTTGGCTGATATCGTACTGGTGTGTGTGTGTGTGTGTTACCTGTAGGGCTGTTGGCTGATATCGTACTGGTGTGTGTGTGTGTTACCTGTAGGGCTGTTGGCTGATATCGTACTGGTGTGTGTGTGTGTTACCTGTAGGGCTGTTGGCTGATATAGTACTGGTGTGTGTGTGTTACCTGTAGGGCTGTTGGCTGATATCGTACTGGTGTGTGTGTGTGTGTGTGTGTTACCTGTAGGGCTGTTGGCTGATATCGTACTGGTGTGTGTGTTACCTGTAGGGCTGTTGGCTGATATCGTACTGGTGTGTGTGTGTGTGTGTGTTACCTGTAGGGCTGTTGGCTGATATCGTACTGGTGTGTGTGTGTGTGTGTTACCTGTAGGGCTGTTGGCTGATATCGTACTGGTGTGTATGTGTGTGTTACCTGTAGGGCTGTTGGCTGATATCGTACTGGTGTGTGTGTGTGTGTTACCTGTAGGGCTGTTGGCTGATATCGTACTGGCTGTAACAGAGTCACATCGTCCGGTGCTTCCTGAGGAGGGTGGGGAGGGGGAGGAGAGGGGGGACGGGCTGTGCTGAGAGACACAGTGGGCCACCGCAAACCCTGCAATACAACACACACACACACACACACACACACACACACACACACACACGTGTAATTGTGTAATATTTTTTCAAAACAACAATTAGATTGAGTTGGTATGTCAATAAACACACTGAGGCAAACAGAACAACACATTCCTGAGTGCTAGACACTTAAGTCTCTCTGTCTGTCTCCCTCTCCCAGTCTCTCTTTCGGTGCTAGACACTAAACAGTCTCTCTCTCTCCCAGTATATCTCTCTCCCTCTCCCAGTCTCTCTCTCTCTGGGTGCTAGACACTAAACAGTCTCTCTCTCTCCCAGTCTCTCTCTCTCTGGGTGCTAGACACTAAACAGTCTCTCCCTCCCCCAGTCTCTCTCTCTCTGGGTGCTAGACACTAAACAGTCTCTCTCTCTCCCAGTATCTCTCTCTCCCTCCCCCAGTCTCTCTCTCTCTGGGTGCTAGACACTAAACAGTCTCTCTCTCTCCCAGTATCTCTCTCTCCCTCTCCCAGTCTCTCTCTCTCTGGGTGCTAGACACTAAACAGTCTCTCTCTCTGGGTGCTAAACACTAAACAGTCTCTCTCTCTGGGTGCTAGACACTAAACAGTCTCTCTCTCTGGGTGCTAGACACTAAACAGTCTCTCTCTGGGTGCTAGACACTAAACAGTCTCTCTCTCTGGGTGCTAGACACTAAACAGTCTCTCTCTGGGTGCTAGACACTAAACAGTCTCTCTCTCTGGGTGCTAGACACTAAACAGTCTCTCTCTCTGGGTGCTAAACACTAAACAGTCTCTCTCTCTGGGTGCTAGACACTAAACAGTCTCTCTCTCTGGGTGCTAGACACTAAACAGTCTCTCTCTCTGGGTGCTAGACACTAAACAGTCTCTCTCTCTGGGTGCTAGACACTAAACAGTCTCTCTCCCTCCCTCCCTCTCTCTGGGTGCTAGACACTAAACACCCAACCTAGAGAACGACATTACCCAGTGTGTGTACCATCCAAAACGTCTTTGGTAAGATATAAGAAGTTACACCCAGCTTTATTCTGAAATCGATTAAATAAAACAGTTTTTTTGTTGTTGAAATGTTTGGAAATGTATATAAAACAAAACAATATCTGTTTTATAAAAATAAAAAAAGTATTCAGACCCTTTGCGATGAGACTCGAAATTGAACTCAGGTGCTTCCTGTTTCCATTGATCATCCTTGAGATGTTTCTACAACTTGATTGGAGGTCCACCTGTGTTAAATTCAATTGATTGGACAGGATTTGGAAAGGCAAGATTGAACTCTGTGGCCTGAATGCCTAACGTCACGTCTGGAGGAAACCTGGCACCATCTCTAACCGGTGAAGCATGGTGGTGGCATCATCACGTCTGGAGGAAACCTGGCACCATCCCTACGGTGAAGCATGGTGCTGGCAGCATCATGTCTGGAGGAAACCTGGCACCATCCCTACGGTGAAGCATGGTGGTGGCAGCATCATGCTGTGGGGGATGTTTTTCAGCTGCAGGGACTGGGAGACTAGCCAGGATCGAGGGAAAGATGAACGGAGCAAAGTACAGTGAGATCCTTGATGAAAACCTGTTCCAGAGCCCTCAGGATCTCAGACTGGGGCGTAGCACACAGCCAAGACAATGCAGGAGTGGCTTCGGGACAAGTCTCTGAATGTCCATGAATGACTCAGCCAGAGCCCGGACTTTAACCTGTTCGAACATCTCTGGAGAGACCTGAAAATAGCTGTGCAGCGACGCTCCCCATCCAACCTGACACAGCTGGAGAGGATCTGCAGAGAAGAATGGGAGAAACTCCCCAAATACAGGTGTGCCAAGCTTGTAGGGTGAAACCCAAGATGACTCAAGGTTGTAATCGCTGCCAAAGGTGGTTCAACAAAGTACTGAGTAAAGGGTTTGAATACTTATGGAAATGTGATATTTCAGTTATTATTTTTTTATACATTTGCAAAAATGAAAATGTTTTTTCCTTCGTCATTATGGGGTATTGTGATGTCATTATGGGGTATTGTGATGTCATTATGGGGTATTGTGATGTCATTACGGAGTATTGTGTGTAGGTTCGATGAGGGGGAAAAAAACGATTGAATCCATTTTAGAATAAGGCTGTAACGTAACAAGATGTGGAGAAGGAGTCTGAATATACTGTTCAGCCTACACAGATTCCACCACTTAGTTACATAGAAACCAACCTCATTCTAGGACACTAAACTCCTTCTGATAAAGCTGAAATTATACCGACACACTAAACCCCTTCTGATAAAGCTGAAATTATACCAACCCCATTCTAGGACACTAAACCCTTTCTGATAAAGCTGAAATGATACCAACCCCATTCTAGGACACTAAACCCTTTCTGATAAAGCTGAAATGATACCAACCCCATTCTAGGACACTAAACCCTTTCTGATAAAGCTGAAATGATACCAACCCCATTCTAGGACACTAAACCCTTTCTGATAAAGCTGAAATGATACCAACCCCATTCTAGGACACTAAACCCCTTCTGATAAAGCTGAAATGATACCAACCCCATTCTAGGACACTAAACCCCTTCTGTTAAAGCTGAAATGATACCAACCCCATTCTAGGACACTAAACCCTTTCTGATAAAGCTGAAATGATACCAACCCCATTCTAGGACACTAAACCCCTTCTGTTAAAGCTGAAATGATACCAACCCCATTCTAGGACACTAAACCCTTTCTGATAAAGCTGAAATGATACCAACCCCATTCTAGGACACTAAACCCTTTCTGATAAAGCTGTAATGATACCAACCCCATTCTAGGACACTAAACCCTTTCTGATGAAGCTGAAATGATACCAACCCCATTCTAGGACACTAAACCCTTTCTGATAAAGCTGTAATGATACCAACCCCATTCTAGGACACTAAACCCTTTCTGATAAAGCTGTAATGATACCAACCCCATTCTAGGACACTAAACCCTTTCTGATAAAGCTGTAATGATACCAACCCCATTCTAGGACACTAAACCCTTTCTGATAAAGCTGTAATGATACCAACCCCATTCTAGGACACTAAACCCTTTCTGATAAAGCTGAAATGATACCAACCCCATTCTAGGACACTAAACCCTTTCTGTTAAAGCTGTAATGATACCAACCCCATTCTAGGACACTAAACCCTTTCTGATAAAGCTGAAATGATACCAACCCCATTCTAGGACACTAAACCCCTTCTGTTAAAGCTGAAATGATACCAACCCCATTCTAGGACACTAAACCCTTTCTGATAAAGCTGAAATGATACCAACCCCATTCTAGGACACTAAACCCCTTCTGATAAAGCTGAAATGATACCGACACACTAAACCCCTTCTGATAAAGCTGAAATGATACCAACCCCATTCTAGGACACACTAAACCCCTTCTGATAAAGCTGAAATGATACCAACCCCATTCTAGGACACTAAACCCCTTCTGATAAAGCTGAAATGATACCAACCCCATTCTAGGACACTAAACCCCTTCTGTTAAAGCTGAAATGATACCGACCCCATTCTAGGACACTAAACCCCTTCTGATAAAGCTGAAATGATACCAACCCCATTCTAGGACACACTAAACCCCTTCTGATAAAGCTGAAATGATACCAACCCCATTCTAGGACACTAAACCCCTTCTGATAAAGCTGAAATGATACCAACCCCATTCTAGGACACTAAACCCCTTCTGATAAAGCTGAAATGATACCAACCTCATTCTAGGACACTAAACCCCTTCTGATAAAGCTGAAATGATACCAACCCCATTCTAGGACACTAAACCCCTTCTGATAAAGCTGAAATGATACCAACCCCATTCTAGGACACTAAACCCCTTCTGATAAAGCTGAAATGATACCAACCCCATTCTAGGACACTAAACCCCTTCTGATAAAGCTGTAATGATACCGACACACTAAACCCCTTCTGATAAAGCTGTAATGATACCAACCTCATTCTAGGACACTAAACCCCTTCTGATAAAGCTGAAATGATACCGACACACTAAACCCCTTCTGATAAAGCTGTAATGATACCAACCCCATTCTAGGACACTAAACCCCTTCTGATAAAGCTGAAATGATACCAACCCCATTCTAGCACACTAAACCCCTTCTGATAAAGCTGAAATGATACCAACCCCATTCTAGGACACTAAACCCCTTCTGATAAAGCTGAAATGATACCAACCTCATTCTAGGACACTAAACCCCTTCTGATAAAGCTGAAATGATACCAACCCCATTCTAGGACACACTAAACCTCTTCGAGCTGAACATACACCTGGTGTGTTTGTTGGGGTTCGTTTCCTTTGTTCCTTGTCAATCATTGGCTCGTTGGTGAAATGAGCATTTAGACAATATCTTTAAGTAAATCATTCAATAATTTATAAATGCAAGTGAAGACAGAAGTTGACAACAGGAACATAACGCAACGTTTCCCAGTAAGTTCCGCAAAAATAGAAAAAGGTCCCAAGTTGCTTTTATAGAACCCGAAGTCCAGCCCTTGTGATGTCACTGCATACCTCATTACCTTCTACTCATCAGACCAAGCCCATGCATACACAGCTATATAAACTTACACGAGAGGCCTAGGCAGTAAATGTCCACTACCCCCAAAGTTGATTTATAGAACCTGAAGTCCAGCCCTTGTGATGTCACTGCATACCTCATTACCTTCTACTCATCAGACCAAGCCCATGCATACACAGCTATATAAACTTACACGAGAGGCCTAGGCAGTAAATGTCCACTACCCCCAAAGTTGATTTATAGAACCTGAAGTCCAGCCCTAGTGATGTCACTGCATACCTCATTACCTTCTACTCATCAGACCAAGCCCATGCATACACAGCTATATAAACTTACACGAGAGGCCTAGGCAGTAAATGTCCACTACCCCCAAAGTTGATTTATAGAACCTGAAGTCCAGCCCTTGTGATGTCACTGCATACCTCATTACCTTCTACTCATCAGACCAAGCCCATGCATACACAGCTATATAAACTTACACGAGAGGCCTAGGCAGTAAATGTCCACTACCCCCAAAGTTGATTTATAGAACCTGAAGTCCAGCCCTAGTGATGTCACTGCATACCTCATTACCTTCTACTCATCAGACCAAGCCCAAGCATACACAGCTATATAAAGTTGACTTACAGTGGAATGTCTGACTCGTCTCTTATCTCTTACACTCCCCTGCAGAGTTCTGTCTTCACAGTCACTGCATACCTCATTACCTTCTACTCATCAGACCAAGCCCATGCATACACAGCTATATAAAGTTGACTTATAGTGGAATGTCTGACTCGTCTCTTATCTCTTACACTCCCCTGCAGAGTTCTGTCTTCACAGTCACTGCATACCTCATTACCTTCTACTCATCAGACCAAGCCCATGCATACACAGCTATATAAAGTTGACTTATAGTGGAATGTCTGACTCGTCTCTTATCTCTTACACTCCCCTGCAGAGTTCTGTCTTCACAGTCACACAGAGAGTTTCTTTATAAGAGGCAGAGAGACTGGAAAACAACCGTGGAACAATATTAAACCTCTATAATGAATATATATATATATATATATATATACACTAATATATATATATAACAATATATATATTGTTAATCTGTAGTCTAGGACCCTATACATGTAAGGGGGAGTGGTCTTATAACCCATATTAAACTTGTTAATATTGTTCCACGGTTGTTTTCCAGTCTCTCTGCCTCTTATAAAGAAACTGCATGGGCTTGGTCTGATGAGTAGAAGGTAATGAGGTATGCAGTATATATATATAGTTAATCTGTAGTCTAGGACCCTATAAATCTAAGGGGGAGGGGTCTTATAACCCCTCCCCTTCTATTAATACAACATAAGCATAATCAATTATTCTAATACATCAAACATTTGGTTCAGCCCCTATCATGACCCCTAGGTGAACCCCTGACATGTTTCTGTACATTATTGTGTGTAACAGGAAGTGAATGTACAGTAGGTAGGTGTGTAACAGGAAGTAGGCGTGTAACAGGAAGTGAATGTACAGTAGGTAGGTGTGTAACAGGAAGTGAATGTATAGTAGGTAGGTGTGTAACAGGAAGTGAATGTACAGTAGGTAGGTATGTAACAGGAAGTGAATGTACAGTAGGTAGGTGTGTAACAGGAAGTGAATGTACAGTAGGTAGGTATGTAACAGGAAGTGAATGTACAGTAGGTAGGTGTGTAACAGGAAGTGAATGTACAGTAGGTAGGTGTGTAACAGGAAGTGAATGTACAGTAGGTAGGTGTGTAACAGGAAGTGCATGTACAGTAGGTAGGTGTGTAACAGGAAGTGAATGTACAGTAGGTAGGTGTGTAACAGGAAGTGAATGTACAGTAGGTAGGTGTGTAACAGGAAGTGAATGTACAGTAGGTAGGTGTGTAACAGGAAGTGGATGTACAGTAGGTAGGTGTGTAACAGGAAGTGGATGTACAGTAGGTGTGTAACAGGAAGTGTGTATTACCTGGAACTTTGTCAACAGAGGCGAACACAGATCTCTGTGCGGTGGGGTCGTTGGGCGCTCGACGCGATTGGTCGTAGAAGCGGAAAGGGAGTTGACCACCGGCTGCAGTGTTTCCTGTCTGGCCGAAGCCCAGAACCTCTGACGAACTGGGCTGGACAGGAAGGTCGAGTAACGCTGGAACACACAGAGATGTTAGAGAGGGAGGTGTGTCCTCTGAGTGGCTTTCTCTCTCTGTCTCTCTCCTGGTGTGTCTCCCTGTCTCTCTCTCCTGGTGTGTCTCCCTGTCTCTCTCTCCGGGTGTGTCTCCCTGTCAAATCTCTCTCTCTCCTGGTGTGTCTCCCTGTCAAATCTCTCTCTCTCCGGGTGTGTCTCCCTATCAAATCTCTCTCTCTCCGGGTGTGTCTCCCTGTCTCTCTCTCCTGGTGTGTCTCCCTGTCTCTCTCTCCGGGTGTGTCTCCCTGTCAAATCTCTCTCTCTCCTGGTGTGTCTCCCTGTCAAATCTCTCTCTCTACGGGTGTGTCGCCCTGTCTCTCTCTCCAGGTATGTCTCAATCTTTCTCTCTCCCCCTCCACCTCGCTCTCTCTGTCTCTCTCCGAGTCTCTCTCTCTCAACGTCTCTCTCTCTCTCCCCGTCTCTCTCCCTCTCTCTCTCTCCCCGTCTCTCTCCGTCTCTCTCGCTCTCCCAGTCACTCTCTCTCTCTCCCCGTGTCTCTGTCTCTCTCTCTACCTGCTATCCGCTGTCTCTCTCTCTACCTGCTATCCTCTGTGTCTCTATCTACCTGCTATCCTCTGTGTCTCTCTACCTGCTATCCTCTGTGTCTCTCTCTACCTGCTATCCTCGGTCTCTCTCTACCTGCTATCCTCTGTGTCTCTCTCTCTACCTGCTATCCTCTGTGTCTCTATCTACCTGCTATCCTCTGTGTCTCTCTCTACCTGCTATCCTCGGTCTCTCTCTACCTGCTATCCTCTGTGTCTCTCTCTCTACCTGCTATCCTCTGTGTCTCTATCTACCTGCAATCCTCTGTGTCTCTCTCTACCTGCTATCCTCGGTCTCTCTCTACCTGCTATCCTCTGTGTCTCTCTCTACCTGCTATCCTCTGTGTCTCTCTATCTACCTGCTATCCTCTGTGTCTCTATCTACCTGCTATCCTCTGTGTCTTCATGCGTCTGGCCTGTATCCTGCCCTTGGCCAGGCGTTGCTTAGCGATGATGCAGCGGATGTGGTCGGCGAATATGAAGTTTGCCTGCAGGATGGGGAGGGGCTTGGCGTGGGGGTTGGACGAGGGTTTGTGGATGATAATGTTTAAAGCTCTGCTGTCATCCTCTACACCAGACACCTGCATGTCCTGGTGGGGAAGAGAGAGAGATGGTGTTACAGTCTTGTAATGCCACGTCTTATGTCTGTAATGGCCTTTTTTTGTGTGTTTTATTTTGTCTATGGAAACCTCCCCCCCCCAGGAAGACTAGCTGTCGTCATGACGTCAGTCTGCAGGACACAGAGTGTGTGGAGGAGGAGGAGGAGAGAGAGAGACAGAGAGACAGACAGAGAGATACAGAGAGAGACAGAGAGAGACAGAGAGAAAGACAGAGAGAAAGACAGAGAGAAAGACAGAGAGAGAGAGAGAGAGAGAGAGAGAGAGAGAGACAGAGAGACAGACAGAGAGAGAGAGACAGAGAGAGAGAGAGAGAGAGAGAGAGAGAGAGAGAGAGAGATAGACAGAGACAGAGAGACGGGGAGGGAGAGACAGAGAGACAGAGAGAGAGAGACAGAGAGAGAGAGAGAGAGAGAGAGAGAGAGAGAGAGAAGGAGAGGGATAACACCTAATAGTCTTACCTGTAACAGACCAGCGAACTTGACCACACCCCAGCCCAACCGTTTGGCTTCGGGTTCAACCAGACTCATCTGGTAAACATCCACCGCCAGGAACCGTTGAGCCTGACCTCCTTCCTTACTGACCACCATACAGGCTATCAGATCACTGTTATCTGCAGAGAGACCACAACACAACCATACAGGCTATCAGATCACTGTTATCTACAGAGAGACCACAACACAACCATACAGGCTATCAGATCACTGTTATCTACAGAGAGAGAGAGAGACCACAGCACAACCATACAGGCTATCAGATCACTGTTATCTACAGAGACCACAACACAACCATACAGGCTATCAAATCACTGTTATCTACAGAGAGACCACAACACAACCATACAGGCTATCAGAACACTGTTATCTACAGAGAGAGAGACCACACCCATACAGGCTATCAGATCACTGTTATCTACAGAGAGAGAGAGAGACCACAACACAACCATACAGGCTATCAGAACACTGTTATCTACAGAGAGAGAGAGACCACAACACAACCATACAGGCTATCAGATCACTGTTATCTACAGAGAGAGAGAGAGACCACAACACAACCATACAGGCTATCAGAACACTGTTATCTACAGAGAGAGAGACCACACCACAACCATACAGGCTATCAGATCACTGTTATCTACAGAGAGAGAGACCACAACACAACCATACAGGCTATCAGATCACTGTTATCTACAGAGAGAAAGACCATAACACAACCATACAGGCTATCAGATCACTGTTATCTACAGAGAGACCACAACACAACCATAGAGGCTATCAGAACACTGTTATCTACACAGAGAGAGAGAGACCACAACACAACCATACAGGCTATCAGATCACTGTTATCTACAGAGAGAGAGAGACCACAACACAATTAATCTACCACGTTAGACAGTAGAGACTAATATTATAATGAGGAGTATTAATCTACCACGTTAGACAGTAGAGACTAATATTATAATGAGGAGTATTAATTTACCACATTAGACAGTAGAGACTAATATTATAATGAGGAGTATTAATCCACCACGTTAGACAGTAGAGACTAATATTATAATGAGGAGTATTAATCCACCACGTTAGACAGTAGAGACTAATATTATAATGAGGAGTATTAATCCACCACGTTAGACAGTAGAGACTAATATTATAATGAGGAGTATTAATCTACCACGTTAGACAGTAGAGACTAATATTATAATGAGGAGTATTAATCTACCACGTTAGACAGTAGAGACTAATATTATAATGAGGAGTATTAATGCACCACGTTAGACAGTAGAGACTAATATTATAATGAGGAGTATTAATTTACCACGTTAGACAGTAGAGACTAATATTATAATGAGGAGTATTAATCTACCACGTTAGACAGTAGAGATTAATATTATAATGAGGAGTATTAATCTACCACGTTAGACAGTAGAGACTAATATTATAATGAGGAGTATTAATCTACCCCGTTAGACAGTAGAGACATCTTTATAATAATTAATATCATATAATTTATACTTATTTTCCACCATAATTTGCAAATAAATTCATAAAAAATCCTACAATGTGATTTTCTGGATTTTTTCCCCCTCATTTTGTCTGTCATAGTTGAAGTGTACCTATGATGAAAATTACAGGCCTCTCTCATCTTTTTTAAGTGGGAGAACTTGCACAATTGGTGGCTGACTAAATACCTTTTTGCCCCACTGTACGTGGACGTCATTGACGAGGTCTGAGAAATATTCCGTATTTAATATAAAATGTCATTAAATGATTAAGCCGTGATATGTCGTTGTCAGAGATAACTGAGGAACGACGTTCCAGACTGACCTTTAGCCGACACAGCCCTGTGGCGTGTGGTTGGAAATCACCTATTTATACTTAGCTATCTACTTTCCCTTCCTCGTCAATAAAACAATGATCAACGTTACTATCAGATAGAGACTTAATCAACCATCCCTCCCCCAGGTCTCTCTCAGATAGACTTAATCAACCATCACTCCCCCAGGTCTCTCTCAGATAGAGACTTAAACAACCATCACTCCCCCAAGTCTCTCTCAGATAGAGACTTAATCAACCCCCCTCCCCCCCCCCCCAGGTCTCTCTCAGATAGAGACTTCATCAACCATCCCTCACCCCCAGGTCTCTATCAGATAGAGACTTAATCAACCCCCCCCCCCAGGTCTCTCTCAGATAGAGACTTAATCAACCACCCCCCCCCCCTTTCCCAGGTCTCTATCAGATAGAGACTTAATCAACCCCCCCCTTTCCCAGGTCTCTATCAGATAGAGACTTAATCAACCCCCCCCCTCCCAGATCTCTATCAGATAGAGACTTAATCAACCCCCCCCCCTCCCAGATCTCTATCAGATAGAGACTTAATCACCCCCCCCCCCAGGTCTCTATCAGATAGAGACTTAATCACCCCCCCCAGGTCTCTATCAGATAGAGACTTAATCACCCCCCCCCCAGGTCTCTATCAGATAGAGACTTAATCAACCCCCCCCCCCCAGGTCTCTCTCAGATAGAGACTTAATCACCCCCCCCCCCAGGTCTCTCTCAGATAGAGACTTAATCACCCCCCCCCCCCCCCCCCCCCCAGGTCTCTATCAGATAGAGACTTAATCACCCCCCCCCCCCCCCTTTCCCAGGTCTCTATCAGATAGAGACTTAATCACCCCCCCCCCCTTTCCCAGGTCTCTATCAGATAGAGACTTAATCAACCCCCCCTTCCCAGGTCTCTATCAGATAGAGACTTAATCAACCATCCCTCCCCCAGGTCTCTCTCTGTATCAGAAGGGAAGTGATCAGTGTTTCATCTCATTTCACACACACACACACACACACACACACACACACACACACACACACACACACACACACACACACACACACACACACACACACACACCTCTGCTCTAAAAGTGTATCAGAGTTGAGTCAGAGGTTTCCACTGTGGGCCTGAACCCCTTCTGTCTGTTCCAAGAATATTACTGTAACAAACTCACACAGACTTACTGAGATCTAGAACATGGTCAGTCTCGATGAGGTCTAGAACATGGTCAGTCTCGATGAGGTCTAGAACATGGTCAGTCTTGATGAGGTCTAGAACATGGTCAGTCTTGATGAGGTCTAGAACCCGATCAGTCTCAATGAGGTGTAGAACACAGTCAGTCTCAATGAGGTGTAGAACACAGTCAGTCTCAATGAGGTGTAGAACACGGTCGGTCTTGAACATGGTCAGTCTTGATGAGGTCTAGAACATGCTCAGTCTTGATGAGGTCTAGAACATGGTCAGTCTTGATGAGGTCTAGAACATGGTCAGTCTTGATGAGGTCTAGAACATGGTCAGTCTTGATGAGGTCTAGAACATGGTCAGTCTTGATGAGGTCTAGAACATGGTCAGTCTTGATGAGGTCTAGAACATGGTCAGTCTTGATGAGGTCTAGAACATGGTCAGTCTTGATGAGGTCTAGAACATGGTCAGTCTTGATGAGGTCTAGAACATGCTCAGTCTTGATGAGGTCTAGAACATGGTCAGTCTTGATGAGGTCTAGAACATGGTCAGTCTTGATGAGGTCTAGAACATGGTCAGTCTTGATGAGGTCTAGAACATGGTCAGTCTTGATGAGGTCTAGAACATGGTCAGTCTTGATGAGGTCTAGAACATGGTCAGTCTTGATGAGGTCTAGAACATGGTCAGTCTTGAGGTCTAGAACACAATCAGTCTTGATGTCTAGAACACAATCAGTCTTGATGAGGTCTCGAACACAGTCAGTCTTGATGAGGTCTCGAACACAGTCAGTCTTGATGGAGGTCAAGAGCATGGTCAGTCAGAGCTTAACACACACACACACACACACAGTCTTACTTAGGTCCAGGACATCGTCGGTCTTGATGAGGTCTTCAGAGCGAGTGAGAGGAAGCTGCGTCTCTGGTTCTCCCTGCAGCTGAAGAGATAATGATCTCAGCATGAAGAACACACGGATGGCCTGTAGAGGGAGAAACACATCGGTCACCAACATACGACACACAGAGTGGCTGGTTCAGTGTGTCTCACTTGGTACAGAACATCCCTCCCCAGGTCAGTAGGTACAGAACATCCCTCCCCAGGTCAGTAGGTGGTACAGAACATCCCTCCCCAGGTCAGTAGGTACAGAACATCCCTCCTCAGGTCAGTAGGTACAGAACATCCCTCCCCAGGTCAGTAGGTACAGAACATCCCTCCCCAGGTCAGTAGGTACAGAACATCCCTCCCCAAGTCAATAGGTACAGAACATCCCTCCTCAGGTCAGTAGGTACAGAACATCCCTCCCCAGGTCAGTAGGTACAGAACATCCCTCCCCAGGTCAGTAGGTACAGAACATCTCTCCCCAGGGCAGTAGGTACAGAACATCCCTCCCCAGGTCAGTAGGTACAGAACATCCCTCCCCAGGTCAGTAGGTACAGAACATCCCTCCTCAGGTCAGTAGGTACAGAACATCCCTCCCCAGGTCAGTAGGTACAGAACATCCCTCCCCAGGTCAGTAGGTACAGAACATCCCTCCCCAGGTCAGTAGGTACAGAACATCCCTCCTCAGGTCAGTAGGTACAGAACATCCCTCCCCAGGTCAGTAGGTACAGAACATCCCTCCCCAGGTCAGTAGGTACAGAACATCCCTCCCCAGGTCAGTAGGTGGTACAGAACATCCCTCCCCAGGTCAGTAGGTACAGAACATCCCTCCCCAGGTCAGTAGGTACAGAACATCCCTCCCCAGGTCAGTAGGTACAGAACATCCCTCCTCAGGTCAGTAGGTACAGAACATCCCTCCCCAGGTCAGTAGGTACAGAACATCCCTCCCCAGGTCAGTAGGTACAGAACATCCCTCCCCAGGTCAGTAGGTACAGAACATCCCTCCCCAGGTCAGTAGGTACAGAACATCCCTCCTCAGGTCAGTAGGTACAGAACATCCCTCCCCAGGTCAGTAGGTACAGAACATCCCTCCCCAGGTCAGTAGGTACAGAACATCCCTCCTCAGGTCAGTAGGTACAGAACATCCCTCCCCAGGTCAGTAGGTGGTACAGAACATCCCTCCCCAGGTCAGTAGGTGGTACAGAACATCCCTCCCCAGGTCAGTAGGTGGTACAGAACATCCCTCCCCAGGTCAGTAGGTACAGAACATCCCTCCCCAGGTCAGTAGGTACAGAACATCCCTCCCCAGGTCAGTAGGTGGTACAGAACATCCCTCCCCAGGTCAGTAGGTGGTACAGAACATCCCTCCCCAGGTCAGTAGGTGGTACAGAACATCCCTCCCCAGGTCAGTAGGTGGTACAGAACATCCCTCCCCAGGTCAGTAGGTGTGTCTCAGTGTGTGTGTGTGTGTGTGTGTGTGTGTGTGTGTGTGTGTGTTACCCGTCTGGTTTTCTCTACTCCTCCACAGGGCAGTCTCTTAACGAAGTCTATTCCAGTCAGAGGAGTACCAGTAGGAGGAAGTAGAACGGACGCGTCCATCATGAGGTACTCCACGTTCAGGGGCTTACTCTGGAGACACATTAAATACATTATCAGGGGCTTACTCTGGAGACACATTAAATACATTATCAGGGGCTTACTCTGGAGACACATTAAATACATTATCAGGGGCTTACTCTGGAGAGACATTAAATACATTATCGGGGGCTTAGTCTGGAGACACATTAAATACATTATCAGGGGCTTACTCTGGAGACACATTAAATACATTATCAGGTACCCCACGTTCAGGGGCTTACTCTGGAGACACATTAAATACATTATCAGGGGCTTACTCTGGAGAGACATTAAATACATTATCAGGGGCTTACTCTGGAGACACATTAAATACATTATCAGGGGATTACTCTGGAGACACATTAAATACATGATCAGGGGCTTACTCTGGAGACACATTAAATACATTATCAGGGGCTTACTCTGGAGACACATTAAATACATTATCAGGGGCTTACTCTGGAGACACATTAAATACATTATCGGGGGCTTACTCTGGAGACACATTAAATACATTATCGGGGGCTTACTCTGGAGACACATTAAATACATTATCAGGGGCTTACTCTGGAGACACATTAATACATTATCAGGGGCTTACTCTGGAGACACATTAAATACATTATCAGGGGCTTACTCTGGAGACACATTAAATACATTATCAGGTACTCCACGTTCAGGGGGTTACTCTGAGTAAACCTCTGCCTTAACTTTATTGGGATAGGGGGCAGTATTCGGAAGTTTGGATGACTGAGGTGCCCAAAGTAACCTGCCTGCTACTCAGGCCTAGAAGCTAGGATATGCATATAGTTGGTAGATTTGGATAGAAAACACTCTAAATTTTCCAAAACTGTTAAAATAATGTCTGTGAGTATAACAGAACTGATATGGCAGGCAAAAACCTGAGGAAAATCCATCCAGGAAGTACTATTATTTTGATGCCTGTTTTTCCATTGAAAGCCTATCCACCATACAAAGACTTAGGACCCAGTTCACGAGCTCTGTGGCTTCTTCTACGTGTGGCCAGTCGTTAGGCGTTGTTTCAGGCTTCTACTCTGAAAACTGAGGGTTTTGGATATAAAGAGGGACTTTATTGAACAAAACAAACATTTATTGTGTAACATGGAGTCTTGTGAGTGCAACCATATGAAGATCATCAAGGGTAAGTGATAAATTCTAATCGCTATTTCTGACTTATGTAACTCTTCTACTTGGCTGGTTACTGTTTGTAATGATTTGTCTGCGGGGCGCTGTTCTCAGATAATCCCATGGTTTCGCCGTAATGCCTTTTTGAAATCTGACACAGCGGTTGGATTAACAAGAAGTTCATCTTTAAACGGATGTATAACGGGGTAGCCTAGTGGTTAGAGCGTTGGACTAGTAACCAGAAGGTTGCAAATTCAAATCCCCGAGCTGACAAGGTTAAAAATCTGTCGTTCTGCCCCTGAACAAGGCAGTTAACCCACCCCCCTGAACAAGGCAGTTAACCCACCCCCCTGAACAAGGCAGTTAACCCACCCCCCTGAACAAGGCCGTCATTGAAAATAAGAATTTGTTCTTAACTGACTTGCCTAGATAAATAAAGGTACAATTAAATAAATAACACTTGTATGTTTTAGGAATGTTTATTATGAGTATTTCTGTTTTTTTTAATTTGGCGCTCTGCAATTTCACCGGCTGTTGTCCAAAGCAGTTTTAACAGGCCACATAATAACTTCCTTAGTTTGGTTTAGTCTGTTATTCAACAGACACTGGGAGATGAATTCACCTTTCAGCTGGACAACAACCCTAAAACACCAAGGCCAAACTCACACTGGGGCTGATTACCAAGACGACAGTGAGGATAACCTGGGAGATGAATTCACCTTTCAGCTGGACAATAACCCTAAAACACCAAGGCCAAACTCACACTGGGGCTGATTACCAAGACGACAGCGAGGATAACCTGGGAAATGAATTCACCTTTCAGCTGGACAATAACCCTAAAACACCAAGGCCAAACTCACACTGGGGCTGATTACCAAGACGACAGCGAGGATAACCTGGGAGATGAATTCACCTTTCAGCTGGACAATAACCCTAAAACACCAAGGACAAACTCACACTGGGGCTGATTACCAAGACGACAGCGAGGATAACCTGGGAGATGAATTCACCTTTCAGCTGGACAATAACCCTAAAACACCAAGGCCAAACTCACACTGGGGCTGATTACCAAGACGACAGCGAGGATAACCTGGGAGATGAATTCACCTTTCAGCAGGACAATAACCCTAAAACACCAAGGCCAAACTCACACTGGGGCTGATTACCAAGACGACAGCGAGGATAACCTGGGAGATGAATTCACCTTTCAGCTGGACAATAACCCTAAAACACCAAGGCCAAACTCACACTGGGGCTGATTACCAAGACGACAGCGAGGATAACCTGGGAGATGAATTCACCTTTCAGCTGGACAATAACCTAAAACACCAAGGCCAAACTCACACTGGGGCTGATTACCAAGACGGCAGCGAGGATAACCTGGGAGATGAATTCACCTTTCAGCAGGACAATAACCCTAAAACACCAAGGCCAAACTCACACTGGGGCTGATTACCAAGACGACAGCGAGGATAACCTGGGAGATGAATTCACCTTTCAGCAGGACAATAACCCTAAAACACCAAGGCCAAACTCACACTGGGGCTGATTACCAAGACGACAGCGAGGATAACCTGGGAGATGAATTCACCTTTCAGCTGGACAATAACCCTAAAACACCAAGGCCAAACTCACACTGGGGCTGATTACCAAGACGACAGCGAGGATAACCTGGGAGATGAATTCACCTTTCAGCTGGACAATAACCCTAAAACACCAAGGCCAAACTCACAATGGGGCTGATTACCAAGACGACAGCGAGGATAACCTGGGAGATGAATTCACCTTTCAGCAGGACAATAACCCTAAAACACCAAGGCCAAACTCACACTGGGGCTGATTACCAAGACGACAGCGAGGATAACCTGGGAGATGAATTCACCTTTCAGCAGGACAATAACCCTAAAACACCAAGGCCAAACTCACACTGGGGCTGATTACCAAGACGACAGCGAGGATAACCTGGGAGATGAATTCACCTTTCAGCTGGACAATAACCCTAAAACACCAAGGCCAAACTCACACTGGGGCTGATTACCAAGACGACAGCGAGGATAACCTGGGAGATGAATTCACCTTTCAGCTGGACAATAACCCTAAAACACCAAGGCCAAACTCACACTGGGGCTGATTACCAAGACGACAGCGAGGATAACCTGGGAGATGAATTCACCTTTCAGCTGGACAATAACCCTAAAACACCAAGGCCAAACTCACACTGGGGCTGATTACCAAGACGACAGCGAGGATAACCTGGGAGATGAATTCACCTTTCAGCTGGACAATAACCCTAAAACACCAAGGCCAAACTCACACTGGGGCTGATTACCAAGACGACAGCGAGGATAACCTGGGAGATGAATTCACCTTTCAGCTGGACAATAACCCTAAAACACCAAGGCCAAACTCACACTGGGGCTGATTACCAAGACGACAGCGAGGATAACCTGGGAAATGAATTCACCTTTCAGCTGGACAATAACCCTAAAACACCAAGGCCAAACTCACACTGGGGCTGATTACCAAGACGACAGTGAGGATAACCTGGGAGATGAATTCACCTTTCAGCTGGACAATAACCCTAAAACACCAAGGCCAAACTCACACTGGGGCTGATTACCAAGACGACAGCGAGGATAACCTGGGAAATGAATTCACCTTTCAGCTGGACAATAACCCTAAAACACCAAGGCCAAACTCACACTGGGGCTGATTACCAAGACGACAGCGAGGATAACCTGGGAGATGAATTCACCTTTCAGCTGGACAATAACCCTAAAACACCAAGGACAAACTCACACTGGGGCTGATTACCAAGACGACAGCGAGGATAACCTGGGAGATGAATTCACCTTTCAGCTGGACAATAACCCTAAAACACCAAGGCCAAACTCACACTGGGGCTGATTACCAAGACGACAGCGAGGATAACCTGGGAGATGAATTCACCTTTCAGCAGGACAATAACCCTAAAACACCAAGGCCAAACTCACACTGGGGCTGATTACCAAGACGACAGCGAGGATAACCTGGGAGATGAATTCACCTTTCAGCTGGACAATAACCCTAAAACACCAAGGCCAAACTCACACTGGGGCTGATTACCAAGACGACAGCGAGGATAACCTGGGAGATGAATTCACCTTTCAGCTGGACAATAACCTAAAACACCAAGGCCAAACTCACACTGGGGCTGATTACCAAGACGACAGCGAGGATAACCTGGGAGATGAATTCACCTTTCAGCAGGACAATAACCCTAAAACACCAAGGCCAAACTCACACTGGGGCTGATTACCAAGACGACAGTGAGGATAACCTGGGAGATGAATTCACCTTTCAGCAGGACAATAACCCTAAAACACCAAGGCCAAACTCACACTGGGGCTGATTACCAAGACGACAGCGAGGATAACCTGGGAGATGAATTCACCTTTCAGCTGGACAATAACCCTAAAACACCAAGGCCAAACTCACACTGGGGCTGATTACCAAGACGACAGCGAGGATAACCTGGGAGATGAATTCACCTTTCAGCTGGACAATAACCCTAAAACACCAAGGCCAAACTCACACTGGGGCTGATTACCAAGACGACAGCGAGGATAACCTGGGAGATGAATTCACCTTTCAGCAGGACAATAACCCTAAAACACCAAGGCCAAACTCACACTGGGGCTGATTACCAAGACGACAGCGAGGATAACCTGGGAGATGAATTCACCTTTCAGCAGGACAATAACCCTAAAACACCAAGGCCAAACTCACACTGGGGCTGATTACCAAGACGACAGCGAGGATAACCTGGGAGATGAATTCACCTTTCAGCTGGACAATAACCCTAAAACACCAAGGCCAAACTCACACTGGGGCTGATTACCAAGACGACAGCGAGGATAACCTGGGAGATGAATTCACCTTTCAGCTGGACAATAACCCTAAAACACCAAGGCCAAACTCACACTGGGGCTGATTACCAAGACGACAGCGAGGATAACCTGGGAAATGAATTCACCTTTCAGCTGGACA
>NC_092158.1:97126249-97151249 GCF_045791955.1 Oncorhynchus clarkii lewisi | reverse complement strand
CACACCTCCTGAACACACTCCTCAACAACACACAGAACACACATCACACCTACTGAACACACTCCTCAACAACACACAGAACACACATCACACCTCCTGAACACACTCCTCAACAACACACATCACACCTCCTGAACACACTCCTCAACAACACACAGAACACACATCACACCTCCTGAACACACTCCTCAACAACACAGACCAAAGAGCTAACATACAGGTAACTGCCAGAATAAAGGAAACACTAACATAGTGTCTTAATAAGGCATTGGGCCTACTGGTAACTGCCAGAATAAAGGAAACACTAACATAGTGTCTTAATAAGGCATTGGGCCTCCTGGTAACTGCCAGAATAAAGGAAACACTAACATAGTGTCTTAATAAGGCGTTGGGTCACCAACCACCAGGTAACTGGCAGAATAAAGGAAACACCAACATAGTGTCTTAATAAGGCATTGGGCCACCAACCACCAGGTAACTGGCAGAATAAAGGAAACACTAACATAGTGTCTTAATAAGGCATTGGGCCTCCTGGTAACTGCCAGAATAAAGGAAACACCAACATAGTGTCTTAATAAGGCGTTGGGCCACCAGGTAACTGGCAGAATAAAGGAAACACCAACATAGTGTCTTAATAAGGCGTTGGTTCACCAGGTAACTGCCAGAATAAAGGAAACACCAACATAGTGTTTTAAGGGGTTGGACCACCAACCAGAACAGCTTCAATACACCTTGACATAGATTCTACAAGTCTCTGGAAGTCTATTGGAGGGATGTGACATCATTATTCCACAAGGGTGTTTGGTGTTTTGTTGATGGAGGTGGAAAACACGGTCTCAGGCATCGCTCAAAGAATCTCCTAGAAGTGTTCAATTGGGTTGAGATCTGATGACACAGAGCTCTATGCTCCTTTCAGACCCCACTGTCTCAGGCATCGCTCAAAGAATCTCCTAGAAGTGTTCAATTGGGTTGAGATCTGGTGACTGAGACGGCCATGACATACGGCTTACATCGTTTTCATGCTCATCAAACCATTCAGTGACCAGTCGGTCCCTGTGGATGGGGGGGGGGGCATTGTCATCCTACGGGGGCACAGCCATGGTAGCCAAAATAATGTCCTGCCCAGTAAATTTTTTTAGACATGACCCTAAGCATGATGGGATGTTAATTGCTTAATTACAACCTCACCTGCTTTCAATAAACTTTGTAGCCACTATTTACTCAGGTGTTTCCATTACTCAGGTGTTTCCATTGGAACACTCTATATCTCAGTAGGAACAGAGCAGGAAGCAGGAAGCATGAGTGGTGCTCTGGAACACTCTATATCTCAGTAGGAACAGAGCAGGAAGCAGGAAGCATGAGTGATGCTCTGGAACACTCTATATCTCAGTAGGAACAGAGCAGGAAGCAGGAAGCATGAGTGGTGCTCTGGAACACTCTATATCTCAGTAGGAACAGAGCAGGAAGCAGGAAGCATGAGTGGTGCTCTGGAACACTCTATATCTCAGTAGGAACAGAGCAGGAAGCAGGAAGCATGAGTGGTGCTCTGCAACACTCTATATCTCAGTAGGAACAGAGCAGGAAGCAGGAAGCATGAGTGGTGCTCTGGAACACTCTATATCTCAGTAGGAACAGAGCAGGAAGCAGGAAGCATGAGTGGTGCTCTGGAACACTCTATATCTCAGTAGGAACAGAGCAGGAAGCAGGAAGCATGAGTGGTGCTCTGCAACACTCTATATCTCAGTAGGAACAGAGCAGGAAGCAGGAAGCCTGAGTGATGCTCTGAAACACTTGATGAGCAAGCCCTTGGATGTTGTCATTCAGAGCTGCTATGAACAATCATTCCTGGTTTAAAAAGGTTGCTAATTCCGATTAAAACAAACAGCTCATTTTGAGAACAGAGCCAGAGATTCCATTGTGATGCAAGAAAGGAAAACACTGGAATGAAATTACTCATTTAACAAGAAGAAGAAGAAGAGGAGGAGGGAAGGGTGAGTGAATCAAAGAAAACAACGTCATACAGAGAGAGAGGAGGGCTGGGGACCAGAGAGAGAGAGGAGGACTGGGGACCAGAGAGAGAGAGGAGGGCTGGGGACCAGAGAGAGGAGGGCTGGGGACCAGAGAGAGAGAGAGGAGGGCTGGGGACCAGAGAGAGAGAGAGGAGGGCTGGGGACCAGAGAGAGAGAGAGAGGAGGGCTGGGGACCAGAGAGAGAGAGAGGAGGGCTGGGGACCAGAGAGAGAGAGGAGGGCTGAGGACCAGAGAGAGAGAGAGGAGGGCTGGGGACCAGAGAGAGAGAGAGGAGGGCTGGGGACCAGAGAGAGAGAGAGAGGAGGGCTGGGGACCAGAGAGAGAGAGAGGAGGGCTGGGGACCAGAGAGAGAGAGAGGAGGGCTGGGGACCAGAGAGAGAGAGAGGAGGGCTGGGGACCAGAGAGAGAGAGAGGAGGGCTGGGGACCAGAGAGAGAGAGAGAGGAGGGCTGGGGACCAGAGAGAGAGAGAGGAGGGCTGGGGACCAGAGAGAGAGAGAGGAGGGCTGGGGACCAGAGAGAGAGAGAGGAGGGCTGGGGACCAGAGAGAGAGAGAGGAGGGCTGGGGACCAGAGAGAGAGAGAGGAGGGCTGGGGACCAGAGAGAGAGAGAGAGGAGGGCTGGGGACCAGAGAGAGAGAGAGGAGGGCTGGGGACCAGAGAGAGAGAGAGAGGAGGGCTGGGGACCAGAGAGAGAGAGAGGAGGGCTGGGGACCAGAGAGAGAGAGAGGAGGGCTGGGGACCAGAGAGAGAGAGAGGAGGGCTGGGGACCAGAGAGAGAGAGAGGAGGGCTGGGGACCAGAGAGAGAGAGAGGAGGGCTGGGGACCAGAGAGAGAGAGAGGAGGGCTGGGGACCAGAGAGAGAGAGAGGAGGGCTGGGGACCAGAGAGAGAGAGAGGAGGGCTGGGGACCAGAGAGAGAGAGGAGGGCTGGGGACCAGAGAGAGAGAGGAGGGCTGGGGACCAGAGAGAGAGAGGAGGGCTGGGGACCAGAGAGAGAGAGGAGGGCTGGGGACCAGAGAGAGAGAGGAGGGCTGGGGACCAGAGAGAGAGAGAGGAGGGCTGGGGACCAGAGAGAGAGAGGGAGGGCTGGGGACCAGAGAGAGAGAGAGGAGGGCTGGGGACCAGAGAGAGAGAGAGGAGGGCTGGGGACCAGAGAGAGAGAGAGGAGGGCTGGGGACCAGAGAGAGAGAGAGGAGGGCTGGGGACCAGAGAGAGAGAGAGAGGAGGGCTGGGGACCAGAGAGAGAGAGAGAGGAGGGCTGGGGACCAGAGAGAGAGAGAGGAGGGCTGGGGACCAGAGAGAGAGAGAGAGGAGGGCTGGGGACCAGAGAGAGAGAGAGAGGAGGGCTGGGGACCAGAGAGAGAGAGAGGAGGGCTGGGGACCAGAGAGAGAGAGAGGAGGGCTGGGGACCAGAGAGAGAGAGAGAGGAGGGCTGGGGACCAGAGAGAGAGAGAGAGGAGGGCTGGGGACCAGAGAGAGAGAGAGAGGAGGGCTGGGGACCAGAGAGAGAGAGGAGGGCTGGGGACCAGAGAGAGAGAGGAGGGCTGGGGACCAGAGAGAGAGAGAGGAGGGCTGGGGACCAGAGAGAGAGAGAGGAGGGCTGGGGACCAGAGAGAGAGAGAGGAGGGCTGGGGACCAGAGAGAGAGAGAGGAGGGCTGGGGACCAGAGAGAGAGAGAGGAGGGCTGGGGACCAGAGAGAGAGAGAGGAGGGCTGGGGACCAGAGAGAGAGAGAGGAGGGCTGGGGACCAGAGAGAGAGAGAGGAGGGCTGGGGACCAGAGAGAGAGAGAGGAGGGCTGGGGACCAGAGAGAGAGAGAGGAGGGCTGGGGACCAGAGAGAGAGAGAGAGAGAGGGCTGGGGACCAGAGAGAGAGAGAGAGGGAGGGCTGGGGACCAGAGAGAGAGAGAGAGGAGGGCTGGGGACCAGAGAGAGAGAGAGGAGGGCTGGGGACCAGAGAGAGAGAGGGAGGGCTGGGGACCAGAGAGAGGAGGGCTGGGGACCAGAGAGAGAGAGAGGAGGGCTGGGGACCAGAGAGAGAGAGAGGAGGGCTGGGGACCAGAGAGAGAGAGAGGAGGGCTGGGGACCAGAGAGAGAGAGAGGAGGGCTGGGGACCAGAGAGAGAGAGAGGAGGGCTGGGGACCAGAGAGAGAGAGAGGAGGGCTGGGGACCAGAGAGAGAGAGGAGGGCTGGGGACCAGAGAGAGAGAGGAGGGCTGGGGACCAGAGAGAGAGAGGAGGGCTGGGGACCAGAGAGAGAGAGAGAGGAGGGCTGGGGACCAGAGAGAGAGAGAGAGGAGGGCTGGGGACCAGAGAGAGAGAGAGGGAGGGCTGGGGACCAGAGAGAGAGAGAGAGGAGGGCTGGGGACCAGAGAGAGAGAGAGAGGAGGGCTGGGGACCAGAGAGAGAGAGAGAGGGCTGGGGACCAGAGAGAGAGAGAGAGGAGGGCTGGGGACCAGAGAGAGAGAGAGAGGAGGGCTGGGGACCAGAGAGAGAGAGAGAGGAGGGCTGGGGACCAGAGAGAGAGAGAGGAGGGCTGGGGACCAGAGAGAGAGAGAGGAGGGCTGGGGACCAGAGAGAGAGAGAGGAGGGCTGGGGACCAGACAGAGAGAGGAGGACTGCTGATCAGAGAGAGAGAGGAGGACAGGGGACCAGAGAGAGGAGGAGGGCTGGGGACTAGAGAGAGGAGGAGGGCTGGGGACCAGAGAGAGAGAGGAGGGCTGGGGACCAGAGAGAGAGAGGAGGGCTGGGGACCAGAGAGAGAGAGGAGGGCTGGGGACCAGAGAGAGAGAGGAGGGCTGGGGACCAGAGAGAGAGGGAGGGCTGGGGACCAGAGAGAGAGAGAGGAGGGCTGGGGACCAGAGAGAGAGAGAGAGGAGGGCTGGGGACCAGAGAGAGAGAGAGGAGGGCTGGGGACCAGAGAGAGAGAGAGAGAGGAGGGCTGGGGACCAGAGAGAGAGAGAGAGAGGAGGGCTGGGGACCAGAGAGAGAGAGAGGAGGGCTGGGGACCAGAGAGAGAGAGAGGAGGGCTGGGGACCAGAGAGAGAGAGGAGGGCTGGGGACCAGAGAGAGAGGAGGGCTGGGGACTAGAGAGAGAGAGAGGAGGGCTGGGGACCAGAGAGAGAGAGAGGAGGGCTGGGGACCAGAGAGAGGAGGAGGGCTGGGGACCAGAGAGAGAGAGGAGGGCTGGGGACCAGAGAGAGAGAGGAGGGCTGGGGACCAGAGAGAGAGAGGAGGACTGGGGACCAGAGAGAGAGAGGAGGGCTGGGGACCAGAGAGAGAGAGGAGGGCTGGGGACCAGAGAGAGAGAGGAGGGCTGGGGACCAGAGAGAGAGAGAGGAGGGCTGGGGACCAGAGAGAGAGAGGAGGGCTGGGGACCAGAGAGAGAGAGGAGGGCTGGGGACCAGAGAGAGAGAGGAGGGCTGGGGACCAGAGAGAGAGAGAGGAGGGCTGGGGACCAGAGAGAGAGAGAGAGGAGGGCTGGGGACCAGAGAGAGAGAGAGGAGGGCTGGGGACCAGAGAGAGAGAGAGGAGGGCTGGGGACCAGAGAGAGAGAGAGGAGGGCTGGGGACCAGAGAGAGAGAGGAGGGCTGGGGACCAGAGAGAGAGAGAGGAGGGCTGGGGACCAGAGAGAGAGAGAGGAGGGCTGGGGACCAGAGAGAGAGAGAGGAGGGCTGGGGACCAGAGAGAGAGAGGGAGGGCTGGGGACCAGAGAGAGAGAGAGGAGGGCTGGGGACCAGAGAGAGAGAGAGGAGGGCTGGGGACCAGAGAGAGAGAGAGGAGGGCTGGGGACCAGAGAGAGAGGAGGGCTGGGGACCAGAGAGAGAGAGAGGGAGGGCTGGGGACCAGAGAGAGAGAGAGGAGGGCTGGGGACCAGAGAGAGAGAGAGGAGGGCTGGGGACCAGAGAGAGAGGAGGGCTGGGGACCAGAGAGAGAGGAGGGCTGGGGACCAGAGAGAGAGAGAGAGGAGGGCTGGGGACCAGAGAGAGAGAGAGGAGGGCTGAGGACCAGAGAGAGAGAGAGGAGGGCTGGGGACCAGACAGAGAGAGGAGGACTGCTGATCAGAGAGAGAGAGGAGGACAGGGGACCAGAGAGAGGAGGAGGGCTGGGGACTAGAGAGAGGAGGAGGGCTGGGGACCAGAGAGAGAGAGGAGGGCTGGGGACCAGAGAGAGAGAGGAGGGCTGGGGACCAGAGAGAGAGAGGAGGGCTGGGGACCAGAGAGAGAGAGGAGGGCTGGGGACCAGAGAGAGAGAGGAGGGCTGGGGACCAGAGAGAGAGAGGAGGGCTGGGGACCAGAGAGAGAGGGAGGGCTGGGCACCAGAGAGAGAGGGGAGGGCTGGGGACCAGAGAGAGAGTGGGGGGCTGGGGACCAGAGAGAGAGAGGAGGGCTGGGGACCAGAGAGAGAGAGGAGGGCTGGGGACCAGAGAGAGAGGAGGGCTGGGGACCAGAGAGAAAGGAGGACTGTGGACCAGAGAGAGAGGAGGACTGGGGACCAGAGAGAGAGAGGAGGACTGGGGACCAGAGAGAGAGAGGAGGACTGGGGACCAGAGAGAGGAGGAGGGCTGGGGACCAGAGAGAGAGAGGAGGACTGGGGACCAGAGAGAGGAGGGCTGGGGACCAGAGAGAGAGAGGAGGGCTGGGGACCAGAGAGAGAGAGGAGGGCTGGGGACCAGAGAGAGAGAGGAGGGATGGGGACCAGAGAGAGAGAGGAGGGCTGGGGACCAGAGAGAGAGAGGAGGCCTGGGGACCAGAGAGAGAGAGGAGGCCTGGGAACCAGAGAGAGAGGAGGCCTGGGTGTCAGGACCAAAGGGGGGATGGCTAGGGACCAGAGAGAGAGAGAGAGGAGGGCTGGGGACCAGAGAGAGAGGAGGCCTGGGGACCAGAGAGAGAGGAGGGCTGGGGACCAGAGAGAGGAGGGCTGGGGACCAGAGAGAGAGAGAGGAGGGCTGGGGACCAGAGAGAGAGAGGAGGGCTGGGGACCAGAGAGAGAGAGGAGGCCTGGGGACCAGAGAGAGAGGAGGGCTGGGGACCAGAGAGAGAGAGAGAGGAGGGCTGGGGACCAGAGAGAGAGAGGAGGGCTGGGGACCAGAGAGAGAGAGGAGGGCTGGGGACTGGAGAGAGAGAGAGGAGGGCTGGGGACCAGAGAGAGAGAGAGGAGGGCTGGGGACCAGAGAGAGAGAGAGAGGAGGCCTGGGGACCAGAGAGAGAGGAGGCCTGGGGACCAGAGAGAGAGGAGGGCTGGGGACCAGAGAGAGGAGGGCTGGGGACCAGAGAGAGGAGGGCTGGGGACCAGAGAGAGAGAGAGGAGGGCTGGGGACCAGAGAGAGAGAGAGGAGGGCTGGGGACCAGAGAGAGAGAGAGAGGAGGGCTGGGGACCAGTGAGAGAGAGAGAGGAGGGCTAGGGACCAGAGAGAGAGAGAGAGGAGGGCTAGGGACCAGAGAGAGAGAGAGGAGGGCTAGGGACCAGAGAGAGAGAGAGGAGGGCTGGGGACCAGAGAGAGAGAGAGGAGGGCTGGGGACCAGAGAGAGAGGAGGGCTGGGGACCAGAGAGAGAGAGAGGAGGGCTGGGGACCAGAGAGAGAGAGAGGAGGGCTGGGGACCAGAGAGAGAGAGGAGGGCTGGGGACCAGAGAGAGAGAGAGGAGGGCTGGGGACCAGAGAGAGAGGAGGCCTGGGGACCAGAGAGAGAGGAGGGCTGGGGACCAGAGAGAGGAGGGCTGGGGACCAGAGAGAGGAGGGCTGGGGACCAGAGAGAGAGAGGGAGGGCTGGGGACCAGAAAGAGAGAGAGAGGAGGGCTGGGGACCAGAGAGAGAGAGAGGAGGGCTGGGGACCAGATAGAGAGAGAGGAGGGCTGGGGACCAGAGAGAGAGAGAGAGGGCTGGGGACCAGAGAGAGAGAGGAGGGCTGGGGACCAGAGAGAGAGAGGAGGGCTGGGGACCAGAGAGAGAGAGGAGGGCTGGGGACCAGAGAGAGAGAGGAGGGCTGGGGACCAGAGAGAGAGAGGAGGGCTGGGGACCAGAGAGAGAGAGGAGGGCTGGGGACCAGAGAGAGAGAGGAGGGCTGGGGACCAGAGAGAGAGAGGAGGGCTGGGGACCAGAGAGAGAGAGGAGGGCTGGGGACCAGAGAGAGAGAGGAGGGCTGGGGACCAGAGAGAGAGAGGAGGGCTGGGGACCAGAGAGAGAGAGGAGGGCTGGGGACCAGAGAGAGAGAGGAGGGCTGGGGACCAGAGAGAGAGAGGAGGGCTGGGGACCAGAGAGAGAGGAGGGCTGGGGACCAGAGAGAGAGAGGAGGGCTGGGGACCAGAGAGAGAGAGGAGGGCTGGGGACCAGAGAGAGAGAGAGAGAGGAGGGCTGGGGACCAGAGAGAGAGAGAGGAGGGCTGGGGACCAGAGAGAGAAAGGAGGGCTGGGGACCAGAGAGAGAGAGGAGGGCTGGGGACCAGAGAGAGAGAGAGGAGGGCTGGGGACCAGAGAGAGAGAGAGGAGGGCTGGGGACCAGAGAGAGAGAGAGGAGGGCTGGGGACCAGAGAGAGAGAGAGAGGAGGGCTGGGGACCAGAGAGAGAGAGAGAGGAGGGCTGGGGACCAGAGAGAGAGAGAGGAGGGCTGGGGACCAGAGAGAGAGAGAGGAGGGCTGGGGACCAGAGAGAGAGAGAGAGGAGGGCTGGGGACCAGAGAGAGAGAGAGGAGGGCTGGGGACCAGAGAGAGAGAGGGAGGGCTGGGGACCAGAGAGAGAGAGAGAGGTGGGCTGGGGACCAGAGAGAGAGAGAGGAGGGCTGGGGACCAGAGAGAGAGAGAGAGAGGAGGGCTGGGGACCAGAGAGAGAGAGAGGAGGGCTGGGGACTAGAGAGAGAGAGAGGAGGGCTGGGGACCAGAGAGAGAGAGGGGGGCTGGGGACCAGAGAGAGAGAGGAGGGCTGGGGACCAGAGAGAGAGAGGAGGGCTGGGGACCAGAGAGAGAGAGGAGGGCTGGGGACCAGAGAGAGAGAGGAGGGCTGGGGACCAGAGAGAGAGAGGAGGGCTGGGGACCAGAGAGAGAGAGGAGGGCTGGGGACCAGAGAGAGAGGAGGGCTGGGGACCAGAGAGAGAGAGGAGGGCTGGGGACCAGAGAGAGAGAGGAGGGCTGGGGACCAGAGAGAGAGAGAGAGAGGGAGGGCTGGGGACCAGAGAGAGAGAGAGGAGGGCTGGGGACCAGAGAGAGAAAGGAGGGCTGGGGACCAGAGAGAGAGAGGAGGGCTGGGGACCAGAGAGAGAGAGAGGAGGGCTGGGGACCAGAGAGAGAGAGAGGAGGGCTGGGGACCAGAGAGAGAGAGAGGAGGGCTGGGGACCAGAGAGAGAGAGAGAGGAGGGCTGGGGACCAGAGAGAGAGAGAGAGGAGGGCTGGGGACCAGAGAGAGAGAGAGGAGGGCTGGGGACCAGAGAGAGAGAGAGGAGGGCTGGGGACCAGAGAGAGAGAGAGAGGAGGGCTGGGGACCAGAGAGAGAGAGAGGAGGGCTGGGGACCAGAGAGAGAGAGAGGAGGGCTGGGGACCAGAGAGAGAGAGAGAGAGGAGGGCTGGGGACCAGAGAGAGAGAGAGGAGGGCTGGGGACCAGAGAGAGAGAGAGAGAGGAGGGCTGGGGACCAGAGAGAGAGAGAGGAGGGCTGGGGACTAGAGAGAGAGAGAGGAGGGCTGGGGACCAGAGAGAGAGAGGGGGGCTGGGGACCAGAGAGAGAGAGGAGGGCTGGGGACCAGAGAGAGAGAGGAGGGCTGGGGACCAGAGAGAGAGAGGAGGGCTGGGGACCAGAGAGAGAGAGGAGGGCTGGGGACCAGAGAGAGAGAGGAGGGCTGGGGACCAGAGAGAGAGAGAGGAGGGCTGGGGACCAGAGAGAGAGAGAGGAGGGCTGGGGACCAGAGAGAGAGAGAGGAGGGCTGGGGACCAGAGAGAGAGAGAGGAGGGCTGGGGACCAGAGAGAGAGAGAGGAGGGCTGGGGACCAGAGAGAGAGAGAGAGGAGGGCTGGGGACCAGAGAGAGAGAGAGAGGAGGGCTGGGGACCAGAGAGAGAGAGAGAGGAGGGCTGGGGACCAGAGAGAGAGAGAGAGGAGGGCTGGGGACCAGAGAGAGAGAGAGAGGAGGGCTGGGGACCAGAGAGAGAGAGAGGGAGGGCTGGGGACCAGAGAGAGAGAGGGAGGGCTGGGGACCAGAGAGAGAGAGGGAGGGCTGGGGACCAGAGAGAGAGAGAGGAGGGCTGGGGCCCAGAGAGAGAGAGAGAGGAGGGCTGGGGACCAGAGAGAGAGAGAGAGGAGGGCTGGGGACCAGAGAGAGAGAGAGAGGAGGGCTGGGGACCAGAGAGAGAGAGAGGAGGGCTGGGGACCAGAGAGAGAGAGGAGGGCTGGGGACCAGAGAGAGAGAGGAGGGCTGGGGACCAGAGAGAGAGAGAGGAGGGCTGGGGACCAGAGAGAGAGAGAGGAGGGCTGGGGACCAGAGAGAGAGAGAGGAGGGCTGGGGACCAGAGAGAGAGAGAGAGGGCTGGGGACCAGAGAGAGAGAGAGGAGGGCTGGGGACCAGAGAGAGAGAGAGAGGGCTGGGGACCAGAGAGAGAGAGAGAGAGGAGGGCTGGGGACCAGAGAGAGAGAGAGAGAGGAGGGCTGGGGACCAGAGAGAGAGAGAGAGGAGGGCTGGGGACCAGAGAGAGAGAGAGAGAGGAGGGCTGGGGACCAGAGAGAGAGAGAGAGGGAGGGCTGGGGACCAGAGAGAGAGAGAGAGGAGGGCTGGGGACCAGAGAGAGAGAGAGAGGGAGGGCTGGGGACCAGAGAGAGAGAGAGGAGGGCTGGGGACCAGAGAGAGAGAGAGGAGGGCTGGGGACCAGAGAGAGGAGGGCTGGGGACCAGAGAGAGAGAGAGGAGGGCTGGGGACCAGAGAGAGAGAGAGGAGGGCTGGGGACCAGAGAGAGAGAGGGAGGGCTGGGGACCAGAGAGAGAGAGAGGAGGGCTGGGGACCAGAGAGAGAGAGGGAGGGCTGGGGACCAGAGAGAGAGAGAGGAGGGCTGGGGACCAGAGAGAGAGAGGAGGGCTGGGGACCAGAGAGAGAGAGGAGGGCTGGGGACCAGAGAGAGAGAGAGGAGGGCTGGGGACCAGAGAGAGAGAGAGAGGAGGGCTGGGGACCAGAGAGAGAGAGAGAGGAGGGCTGGGGACCAGAGAGAGAGAGAGAGGAGGGCTGGGGACCAGAGAGAGAGAGAGAGGAGGGCTGGGGACCAGAGAGAGAGAGAGAGGAGGGCTGGGGACCAGAGAGAGAGAGAGAGGAGGGCTGGGGACCAGAGAGAGAGAGAGAGGGGGCTGGGGACCAGAGAGAGAGAGAGGAGGGCTGGGGACCAGAGAGAGAGAGAGGAGGGCTGGGGACCAGAGAGAGAGAGAGAGGAGGGCTGGGGACCAGAGAGAGAGAGAGGAGGGCTGGGGACCAGAGAGAGAGAGAGGAGGGCTGGGGACCAGAGAGAGAGAGAGGAGGGCTGGGGACTAGAGAGAGAGAGAGGAGGGCTGGGGACTAGAGAGAGAGAGAGGAGGGCTGGGGACCAGAGAGAGAGAGAGGAGGGCTGGGGACCAGAGAGAGAGAGAGGAGGGCTGGGGACTAGAGAGAGGAGGGCTGGGGACTAGAGAGAGGAGGAGGGCTGGGGACCAGAGAGAGAGAGGAGGGCTGGGGACCAGAGAGAGAGAGGAGGGCTGGGGACCAGAGAGAGAGAGAGAGAGAGGAGGGCTGGGGACCAGAGAGAGAGAGAGGAGGGCTGGGGACCAGAGAGAGAAAGGAGGGCTGGGGACCAGAGAGAGAGAGGAGGGCTGGGGACCAGAGAGAGAGAGAGGAGGGCTGGGGACCAGAGAGAGAGAGAGGAGGGCTGGGGACCAGAGAGAGAGAGAGGAGGGCTGGGGACCAGAGAGAGAGAGAGAGGAGGGCTGGGGACCAGAGAGAGAGAGAGAGGAGGGCTGGGGACCAGAGAGAGAGAGGGGGGCTGGGGACCAGAGAGAGAGAGAGGAGGGCTGGGGACCAGAGAGAGAGAGAGAGGAGGGCTGGGGACCAGAGAGAGAGAGAGGAGGGCTGGGGACCAGAGAGAGAGAGAGAGAGGAGGGCTGGGGACCAGAGAGAGAGAGAGAGGGAGGGCTGGGGACCAGAGAGAGAGAGAGGAGGGCTGGGGACCAGAGAGAGAGAGAGGAGGGCTGGGGACCAGAGAGAGAGAGGAGGGCTGGGGACCAGAGAGAGAGGAGGGCTGGGGACTAGAGAGAGAGAGAGGAGGGCTGGGGACCAGAGAGAGAGAGAGGAGGGCTGGGGACCAGAGAGAGGAGGAGGGCTGGGGACCAGAGAGAGAGAGGAGGGCTGGGGACCAGAGAGAGAGAGGAGGGCTGGGGACCAGAGAGAGAGAGGAGGACTGGGGACCAGAGAGAGAGAGGAGGGCTGGGGACCAGAGAGAGAGAGGAGGGCTGGGGACCAGAGAGAGAGAGGAGGGCTGGGGACCAGAGAGAGAGAGGAGGGCTGGGGACCAGAGAGAGAGAGGAGGGCTGGGGACCAGAGAGAGAGAGAGGAGGGCTGGGGACCAGAGAGAGAGAGAGGAGGGCTGGGGACCAGAGAGAGAGAGGAGGGCTGGGGACCAGAGAGAGAGAGGAGGGCTGGGGACCAGAGAGAGAGAGAGGAGGGCTGGGGACCAGAGAGAGAGAGAGAGGAGGGCTGGGGACCAGAGAGAGAGAGAGGAGGGCTGGGGACCAGAGAGAGAGAGAGGAGGGCTGGGGACCAGAGAGAGAGAGGAGGGCTGGGGACCAGAGAGAGAGAGAGGAGGGCTGGGGACCAGAGAGAGAGAGAGAGGGCTGGGGACCAGAGAGAGAGAGAGGAGGGCTGGGGACCAGAGAGAGAGAGAGGAGGGCTGGGGACCAGAGAGAGAGAGAGGAGGGCTGGGGACCAGAGAGAGAGAGAGGAGGGCTGGGGACCAGAGAGAGAGGAGGGCTGGGGACCAGAGAGAGAGAGAGAGGAGGGCTGGGGACCAGAGAGAGAGAGAGGAGGGCTGGGGACCAGAGAGAGAGAGAGGAGGGCTGGGGACCAGAGAGAGAGGAGGGCTGGGGACCAGAGAGAGAGGGGGGCTGGGGACCAGAGAGAGAGAGAGAGGAGGGCTGGGGACCAGAGAGAGAGAGAGGAGGGCTGGGGACCAGAGAGAGAGAGAGGAGGGCTGGGGACCAGACAGAGAGAGGAGGACTGCTGATCAGAGAGAGAGAGGAGGACAGGGGACCAGAGAGAGGAGGAGGGCTGGGGACTAGAGAGAGGAGGAGGGCTGGGGACCAGAGAGAGAGAGGAGGGCTGGGGACCAGAGAGAGAGGGAGGGCTGGGGACCAGAGAGAGAGAGGAGGGCTGGGGACCAGAGAGAGAGAGGAGGGCTGGGGACCAGAGAGAGAGAGGAGGGCTGGGGACCAGAGAGAGAGAGGAGGGCTGGGGACCAGAGAGAGAGAGGAGGGCTGGGGACCAGAGAGAGAGAGGAGGGCTGGGGACCAGAGAGAGAGAGGAGGGCTGGGGACCAGAGAGAGAGAGGAGGGCTGGGGACCAGAGAGAGAGAGGAGGGCTGGGGACCAGAGAGAGAGGAGGGCTGGGGACCAGAGAGAAAGGAGGACTGTGGACCAGAGAGAGAGGAGGACTGGGGACCAGAGAGAGAGAGGAGGACTGGGGACCAGAGAGAGAGAGGAGGACTGGGGACCAGAGAGAGGAGGAGGGCTGGGGACCAGAGAGAGAGAGGAGGACTGGGGACCAGAGAGAGGAGGGCTGGGGACCAGAGAGAGAGAGGAGGGCTGGGGACCAGAGAGAGAGAGGAGGGCTGGGGACCAGAGAGAGAGAGGAGGGATGGGGACCAGAGAGAGAGAGGAGGGCTGGGGACCAGAGAGAGAGAGGAGGCCTGGGGACCAGAGAGAGAGAGGAGGCCTGGGAACCAGAGAGAGAGGAGGGCTGGGGACCAGAGAGAGAGAGAGAGGAGGGCTGGGGACCAGAGAGAGAGGAGGGCTGGGGACCAGAGAGAGAGAGGAGGGCTGGGGACCAGAGAGAGAGAGGAGGGCTGGGGACCAGAGAGAGAGAGGAGGGCTGGGGACCAGAGAGAGAGAGAGAGAGAGGAGGGCTGGGGACCAGAGAGAGAGGAGGGCTGGGGACCAGAGAGAGGAGGGCTGGGGACCAGAGAGAGAGAGAGGAGGGCTGGGGACCAGAGAGAGAGAGGAGGGCTGGGGACCAGAGAGAGAGAGGAGGCCTGGGGACCAGAGAGAGAGGAGGGCTGGGGACCAGAGAGAGAGAGAGAGGAGGGCTGGGGACCAGAGAGAGAGAGGAGGGCTGGGGACCAGAGAGAGAGAGGAGGGCTGGGGACTGGAGAGAGAGAGAGGAGGGCTGGGGACCAGAGAGAGAGAGAGGAGGGCTGGGGACTAGAGAGAGAGAGAGGAGGGCTGGGGACCAGAGAGAGAGAGGGAGGGCTGGGGACCAGAGAGAGGAGGAGGGCTGGGGACCAGAGAGAGGAGGAGGGCTGGGGACCAGAGAGAGAGAGGAGGGCTGGGGACCAGAGAGAGAGAGGAGGGCTGGGGACCAGAGAGAGAGAGGAGGGCTGGGGACCAGAGAGAGAGAGGAGGGCTGGGGACCAGAGAGAGAGAGGAGGGCTGGGGACCAGAGAGAGAGAGGAGGGCTGGGGACCAGAGAGAGAGGAGGGCTGGGGACCAGAGAGAGAGGAGGGCTGGGGACCAGAGAGAGAGGAGGGCTGGGGACCAGAGAGAGAGGAGGGCTGGGGACCAGAGAGAGAGGGAGGACTGGGGACCAGAGAGAGGAGGAGGGCTGGGGACCAGAGAGAGAGAGGAGGGCTGGGGACCAGAGAGAGAGAGGAGGGCTGGGGACCAGAGAGAGAGAGGAGGACTGGGGACCAGAGAGAGAGAGGAGGGCTGGGGACCAGAGAGAGAGAGGAGGGCTGGGGACCAGAGAGAGAGAGGGCTGGGGACCAGAGAGAGAGAGAGAGGGCTGGGGACCAGAGAGAGAGAGAGGAGGGCTGGGGACCAGAGAGAGAGAGAGGAGGGCTGGGGACCAGAGAGAGAGAGGAGGGCTGGGGACCAGAGAGAGAGAGGGAGGGCTGGGGACCAGAGAGAGAGAGAGGAGGGCTGGGGACCAGAGAGAGAGAGAGGAGGGCTGGGGACCAGAGAGAGAGAGAGGAGGGCTGGGGACCAGAGAGAGAGAGAGGAGGGCTGGGGACCAGAGAGAGAGAGAGGAGGGCTGGGGACCAGAGAGAGAGAGAGGAGGGCTGGGGACCAGAGAGAGAGAGAGGAGGGCTGGGGACCAGAGAGAGAGAGAGGAGGGCTGGGGACCAGAGAGAGAGGAGGGCTGGGGACCAGAGAGAGAGGAGGGCTGGGGACCAGAGAGAGAGAGAGGAGGGCTGGGGACCAGAGAGAGAGAGAGGAGGGCTGGGGACCAGAGAGAGAGAGAGGAGGGCTGGGGACCAGAGAGAGAGAGGGAGGGCTGGGGACCAGAGAGAGAGGAGGGCTGGGGACCAGAGAGAGAGAGGGAGGGCTGGGGACCAGAGAGAGAGGAGGGCTGGGGACCAGAGAGAGAGAGAGAGGAGGGCTGGGGACCAGAGAGAGAGAGAGAGGAGGGCTGGGGACCAGAGAGAGAGAGAGAGGAGGGCTGGGGACCAGAGAGAGAGAGAGGAGGGCTGGGGACCAGAGAGAGAGAGAGGAGGGCTGGGGACCAGAGAGAGAGAGAGGAGGGCTGGGGACCAGAGAGAGAGGAGGGCTGGGGACCAGAGAGAGAGGAGGGCTGGGGACCAGAGAGAGAGGGGCTGGGGAGGGCTGGGGACCAGAGAGAGAGAGAGAGGAGGGCTGGGGACCAGAGAGAGAGAGGGAGGGCTGGGGACCAGAGAGAGAGAGAGGAGGGCTGGGGACCAGAGAGAGAGAGAGGAGGGCTGGGGACCAGACAGAGAGAGGAGGACTGCTGATCAGAGAGAGAGAGGAGGACAGGGGACCAGAGAGAGGAGGAGGGCTGGGGACTAGAGAGAGGAGGAGGGCTGGGGACCAGAGAGAGAGAGGAGGGCTGGGGACCAGAGAGAGAGAGGAGGGCTGGGGACCAGAGAGAGAGAGGAGGGCTGGGGACCAGAGAGAGAGAGGAGGGCTGGGGACCAGAGAGAGAGAGGAGGGCTGGGGACCAGAGAGAGAGAGGAGGGCTGAGGACCAGAGAGAGAGAGGAGGGCTGGGGACCAGAGAGAGAGAGGAGGGCTGGGGACCAGAGAGAGAGAGGAGGGCTGGGGACCAGAGAGAGAGGAGGGCTGGGGACCAGAGAGAAAGGAGGACTGTGGACCAGAGAGAGAGGAGGACTGGGGACCAGAGAGAGAGAGGAGGACTGGGGACCAGAGAGAGAGAGGAGGACTGGGGACCAGAGAGAGAGAGGAGGACTGGGGACCAGAGAGAGAGAGGAGGACTGGGGACCAGAGAGAGGAGGAGGGCTGGGGACCAGAGAGAGAGAGGAGGACTGGGGACCAGAGAGAGGAGGGCTGGGGACCAGAGAGAGAGAGGAGGGCTGGGGACCAGAGAGAGAGAGGCGGGCTGGGGACCAGAGAGAGAGAGGAGGGATGGGGACCAGAGAGAGAGAGGAGGGCTGGGGACCAGAGAGAGAGAGGAGGCCTGGGGACCAGAGAGAGAGAGGAGGCCTGGGAACCAGAGAGAGAGGAGGCCTGGGTGTCAGGACCAAAGGGGGGATGGCTAGGGACCAGAGAGAGAGAGAGAGGAGGGCTGGGGACCAGAGAGAGAGGAGGCCTGGGGACCAGAGAGAGAGGAGGGCTGGGGACCAGAGAGAGGAGGGCTGGGGACCAGAGAGAGAGAGGAGGGCTGGGGACCAGAGAGAGAGAGGAGGGCTGGGGACCAGAGAGAGAGAGGAGGGCTGGGGAGGAGAGGCTGGGGACCAGAGAGAGAGAGAGGAGGGCTGGGGACCAGAGAGAGAGAGAGGAGGGCTGGGGACCAGAGAGAGAGAGGAGGGCTGGGGACCAGAGAGAGAGAGGAGGGCTGGGGACCAGAGAGAGAGGAGGCCTGGGTGTCAGGACCAAAGGGGGGAGAGCTAGGGACCAGAGAGAGAGAGAGAGGAGGGCTGGGGACCAGAGAGAGAGAGAGGAGGGCTGGGGACCAGAGAGAGAGAGGAGGCCTGGGGACCAGAGAGAGAGGAGGGCTGGGGACCAGAGAGAGAGAGAGAGGAGGGCTGGGGACCAGAGAGAGAGAGGAGGGCTGGGGACCAGAGAGAGAGAGGAGGGCTGGGGACCAGAGAGAGAGAGGAGGGCTGGGGACCAGAGAGAGAGAGAGGAGGGCTGGGGACCAGAGAGAGAGAGAGGAGGGCTGGGGACCAGAGAGAGAGAGAGGAGGCCTGGGGACCAGAGAGAGAGGAGGCCTGGGGACCAGAGAGAGAGGAGGGCTGGGGACCAGAGAGAGGAGGGCTGGGGACCAGAGAGAGAGAGAGGAGGGCTGGGGACCAGAGAGAGAGAGGAGGGCTGGGGACCAGAGAGAGAGAGGAGGGCTGGGGACCAGAGAGAGAGAGGAGGGCTGGGGACCAGAGAGAGAGAGAGGAGGGCTGGGGACCAGAGAGAGAGAGGAGGGCTGGGGACCAGAGAGAGAGAGGAGGGCTGGGGACCAGAGAGAGAGGAGGCCTGGGTGTCAGGACCAAAGGGGGGAGAGCTAGGGACCAGAGAGAGAGAGAGGAGGGCTGGGGACCAGAGAGAGAGAGAGGAGGGCTGGGGACCAGAGAGAGAGAGGAGGCCTGGGGACCAGAGAGAGAGGAGGGCTGGGGACCAGAGAGAGAGAGAGAGGAGGGCTGGGGACCAGAGAGAGAGAGGAGGGCTGGGGACCAGAGAGAGAGAGGAGGGCTGGGGACCAGAGAGAGAGAGGAGGGCTGGGGACCAGAGAGAGAGAGAGGAGGGCTGGGGACCAGAGAGAGAGAGAGGAGGGCTGGGGACCAGAGAGAGAGAGAGAGGAGGCCTGGGGACCAGAGAGAGAGGAGGCCTGGGGACCAGAGAGAGAGGAGGGCTGGGGACCAGAGAGAGGAGGGCTGGGGACCAGAGAGAGGAGGGCTGGGGACCAGAGAGAGAGAGAGGAGGGCTGGGGACCAGAGAGAGAGAGGAGGGCTGGGGACCAGAGAGAGAGAGGAGGGCTGGGGACCAGAGAGAGAGGGAGGGCTGGGGACCAGAGAGAGAGGAGGGCTGGGGACCAGAGAGAGAGGAGGGCTGGGGACCAGAGAGAGAGAGAGAGGAGGGCTGGGGACCAGTGAGAGAGAGAGAGGAGGGCTAGGGACCAGAGAGAGAGAGAGAGGAGGGCTAGGGACCAGAGAGAGAGAGGGAGGGCTGGGGACCAGAGAGAGAGAGAGGAGGGCTGGGGACCAGAGAGAGCGGAGGGCTGGGGACCAGAGAGAGAGGAGGGCTGGGGACCAGAGAAAGAGAGAGGAGGGCTGGGGACCAGAGAGAGAGAGAGGAGGGCTGGGGACCAGAGAGAGAGAGGAGGGCTGGGGACCAGAGAGAGAGAGGAGGGCTGGGGACCAGAGAGAGAGAGAGGAGGGCTGGGGACCAGAGAGAGAGAGAGGAGGGCTGGGGACCAGAGAGAGAGAGAGGCGGGCTGGGGACCAGAGAGAGAGAGAGGAGGGCTGGGGACCAGAGAGAGAGAGAGGAGGGCTGGGGACCAGAAAGAGAGAGAGAGGAGGGCTGGGGACCAGAGAGAGAGAGAGGAGGGCTGGGGACCAGAGAGAGAGAGAGGAGGGCTGGGGACCAGAGAGAGAGAGAGGAGGGCTGGGGACCAGAGAGAGAGAGGAGGGCTGGGGACCAGAGAGAGAGAGGAGGGCTGGGGACCAGAGAGAGAGAGGAGGGCTGGGGACCAGAGAGAGAGAGGAGGGCTGGGGACCAGAGAGAGAGAGGAGGGCTGGGGACCAGAGAGAGAGAGGAGGGCTGGGGACCAGAGAGAGAGAGGAGGGCTGGGGACCAGAGAGAGAGGAGGCCTGGGTGTCAGGACCAAAGGGGGGAGGGACTCACCTCTAGACAGGCCAGGTGTACGTCCTTGATGATGCAGTGAGCAGGAGAGGAGGAGGAGGAGGAGAGGACGGACCGTTTCAACAGCAGACAGCTCAGCTCCAGAGTAGCCAGACGTACCTTACCATCTAAACACACACACACACACACACACACACACACACACACACACACACACACGTTAGGTGGTTTGTGGGTGCGTGCGGTCATGTGTGTGTGTGTGTGTGATAATGTGTGTGTGATAATGTGTGTGTGTGTGTGTGTGTGATAATGTGTGTGTGTGTGATAATGTGTGTGTGTGTGATAGTGTGTGATAGTGTGTGTGATAGTGTGTGTGATAGTGTGTGTGTGTGTGTGTGTGTGTGATAGTGTGTGTGTGTGTGTGTGTGTGTTACCTGGTTGTGCGGCCACGTTCATCACTCGTATGAGTCTCTCCACCAACACCTGGCTGTAACAGCTCCTCTCCTGGTCAGGGACTGGTAACTGCAGCCTCTCCAACAACTCACGGTTGATCCCTGAACAAACACAAACAATCCACTAGTCTGTTATCTGAACGTCTCTACAGAACATCATGATCCACTAGTCTGTTATCTGAACGTCTCTACAGAACATCATGATCCACTAGTCTGTTATCTGAACGTCTCTACAGAACATCATGATCCACTAGTCTGTTATCTGAACGTCTCTACAGAACATCATGATCCACTAGTCTGTTATCTGAACGTCTCTACAGAACATCATGATCCACTAGTCTGTTATCTGAACGTCTCTACAGAACATCATGATCCACTAGTCTGTTATCTGAACGTCTCTACAGAACATCATGATCCACTAGTCTGTTATCTGAACGTCTCTACAGAACATCATGATCCACTAGTCTGTTATCTGAACGTCTCTACAGAACATCATGATCCACTAGTCTGTTATCTGAACGTCTCTACAGAACATCATGATCCACTAGTCTGTTATCTGAACGTCTCTACAGAACATCATGATCCACTAGTCTGTTATCTGAACATCTCTACAGAACATCATGATCCACTAATCTACCGGAGCTAACCTACCGGAGCTAACCCACCGGAGCTAACCTACAGGAGCTAACCTACCGGAGCCAATCTACAGGAGCCAACCTACCGGAGCCAATCTACAGGAGCTAACCTACCGGAGTTAACCTACCGGAGCTAACCTACCGGAGCTAACCTACCGGAGCTAACCTACCGGTGCTAACCTACAGGAGCTAACCTACCGGAGCTAACCTACCGGAGCTAACGAACAGGAGCTAACCTACAGGAGCTAACCTACCGGAGCTAACCTACCGGAGCTAACCTACCGGAGCTAACCTACAGGAGCTAACCTACCGGAGCTAACCTACCGGAGCTAACCTACAGGAGCTAACCTACCAGAGCTAATCTACAGGAGATAACCTACCAGAGCTAACCTACAGGAGCTAACCTACCGGAGCTAACCTACCGGAGCTAACCTACCGGAGCTAACCTACCGGAGCTAACCCACCGGAGCTAACCCACCGGAGCTAACCCACCGGTGCTAACCCACAGGAGCTAACCTACCGGAGCTAACCTACAGGAGCTAACCTACAGGAGCTAACCTACCGGAGCTAACCTACCGGAGCTAACCTACCGGAGCTAACCTACCGGAGCTAACCTACCGGAGCTAACCTACCGGAGCTAGCCTACCGTAGCTAACCTACCGGAGCTAACCTACCGGAGCTAAACTAGCGGAGCTAACCTACCGGAGCTAACCTACCGGAGCTAACCTACCGGTGCTAACCTACCGGAGCTAACCTACCGGAGCTAACCTACCGGAGCTAACCTACCGGAGCTAACTCATCTATTGTTGAACAGAACAGATGGTGTAGATGCTCCTCTCACCTTTGCTGTGTGACACAGCGTAGAGGAGACAGAGGACAAACAGAGCATGGTAATCGTCTTCACTACAATCTAGAGCACTGTACACCATGTCTAGGAACGGTCTGGAGGAGAGAGAGACAGACAGGAGACAGACTTTAACCATTTGTACATTGTTACAACACTGTATATATATACACACACAATATGACATTTGTAATGTCTTTATTGTTTTGAAACTTCTGTATGTATAATGTTACTGTTAATTTTTATTGTTTATTTCACTGTTGTATATTATCTACCTCACTTGCTTTGGCAATGAGGATGAGAGAGAGAGAGAGAGAGAGAGAGAGAGAGAGAGAGAGAGAGAGAGAGAGAGAGAGAGAGAGAGAGAGAGAGAGAGAGAGAGAGAGAGAGAGAGAGAGAGAGAGAGAGAGAGAGAGAGAGAGAGAGAGAGAGAGAGAGAGATAGAGAAAGAGAGAGATAGAGAAAGAGAGAGACAGGGAGAGAGAGAGAGAGACAGGGAGAGAGAGAGAGAGAGAGAGAGAGAGAGAGAGAGAGAGAGAGAGAGACAGGGAGAGAGAAAGAGATAGAGAGAGAGAGACAGGGAGAGAGAGAGAGAGACAGGGAGAGAGAGAGAGAGACAGGGAGAGAGAGGGAGAGAGAGAGGGAGAGAGAGAGAGAGACAGGGAGAGTGAGAGACGGAGAGAGAGAGACAGAGAGAGAGAGACAGGGAGAGAGAGAGAGGAGAGAGAGACAGGAGAGAGAGAGAGGAGAGAGAGGGAGGGATAATTATTCACCCAGAAAACCGACTTCCAAAGAAAACTAAACAGTGTATTTTGATCAGGACAGAGATAGAATATTTCCAAGCAAATGGAGGTGCGTCAGTTGACAGTGATTGATGAGCAGGGGATTAGTTGATGATTCCACTGAACCCACATACAGCAGGAGCTCCTTCCAGTGAAGACCAGTCAACCAACAGATGTGAAACTGAACCACCCCCTCCCTACCTTTCCACCCCCCTGAATCCACATACAGCAGGAGCTCCTTCCAGTGGATTAGTTGATGGTTCCACTGAACCCACATACAGCAGGAGCTCCTTCCAGTGAAGTCAACCAACAGATGTGAAACTGATTTGTCTTCCTCTTCAATTTGTATCTAATGACCATAAGAGAATGTATGGGCTTCACACACACACACACACACACACACACACACACACAGAAAACGAGGCTGTCCTTGTAAGACGTCATTAGGAATCTGAGCTTGGTACTTTCAAAAGTTAGGCCTTTCCACCCCCCTACCTTTCCACCCCAGACAGAGTAGGACCTACCTTTCCACCCCCCTACCTTTCCACCCCAGACAGAGTAGGACCTACCTTTCCACCCCAGACAGAGTAGGACCTACCTTTCCACCCCAGACAGAGTAGACCTACCTTTCCACCCCAGACAGAGAAGAGCCTACCTTTCCACCTCAGACAGAGAAGAGCCTACCTTTCCACCCCAGACAGAGAAGAGCCTACCTTTCCACCCCCCTACCTTTCCACCCCAGACAGAGTAGGACCTACCTTTCCACCCCAGACAGAGTAGGACCAACCTTTCCACCCCCCTACCTTTCCACCCCAGACAGAGTAGGGCCTACCTTTCCATCCCAGACAGAGTAGGGCCTACCTTTCCACCCCAGACAGAGTAGGGCCTACCTTTCCACCCCAGACAGAGTAGGGCCTACCTTTCCACCCCAGACAGAGTAGGCCCTACCTTTCCACCCCAGACAGAGTAGGACCTACCTTTCCACCCCAGACAGAGTAGACCTACCTTTCCACCCCAGACAGAGTAGGGCCTACCTTTCCACCCCAGACAGAGTAGGGCCTACCTTTCCACCCCCCTACAGAGTAGGGCCTACCTTTCCACCCCCCTACCTTTCCACCCCAGACAGAGTAGACCTACCTTTCCACCCCAGACAGAGTAGGGCCTACCTTTCCACCCCAGACAGAGTAGGGCCTACCTTTCCACCCCAGACAGAGTAGGGTCTACCTTTCCACCCCAGACAGAGTAGGGCCTACCTTTCCACCCCAGACAGAGAAGGGCCTACCTTTCCACCCCAGACAGAGTAGGACCTACCTTTTCACCCCCCTACCTTTCCACCCCAGACAGAGTAGACCTACCTTTCCACCCCCCTACCTTTCCACCCCAGACAGAGTAGACCTACCTTTCCACCCCAGACAGAGTAGGGCCTACCTTTCCACCCCAGACAGAGTAGGACCTACCTTTCCACCCCAGACAGAGTAGACCTACCTTTCCACCCCAGACAGAGTAGACCTACCTTTCCACCCCAGACAGAGTAGGGTCTACCTTTCCACCCCAGACAGAGTAGGGCCTACCTTTCCACCCCCCTACCTTTCCACACCAGACAGAGTAGGCCCTACCTTTCCACCCCCCTACCTTTCCACCCCAGACAGAGTAGGGCCTACCTTTCCACCCCAGACAGAGTAGGGCCTACCTTTCCACCCCAGACAGAGTAGGACCTACCTTTCCACCCCCCTACCTTTCCACCCCAGACAGAGTAGGGCCTACCTTTCCACCCCCCTACCTTTCCACCCCAGACAGAGTAGGACCTACCTTTCCACCCCAGACAGAGTAGGGCCTACCTTTCCACCCCCCCTACCTTTCCACCCCAGACAGAGTAGGGCCTACCTTTCCACCCCCCTACCTTTCCACCCCAGACAGAGTAGGGTCTACCTTTCCACCCCAGACAGAGTAGGGCCTACCTTTCCACCCCAGACAGAGTAGGGCCTACCTTTCCACCCCAGACAGAGTAGGACCTACCTTTTCACCCCCCTACCTTTCCACCCCAGACAGAGTAGACCTACCTTTCCACCCCCCTACCTTTCCACCCCAGACAGAGTAGACCTACCTTTCCACCCCAGACAGAGTAGGGCCTACCTTTCCACCCCAGACAGAGTAGGACCTACCTTTCCACCCCAGACAGAGTAGACCTACCTTTCCACCCCAGACAGAGTAGACCTACCTTTCCACCCCAGACAGAGTAGGGTCTACCTTTCCACCCCAGACAGAGTAGGGCCTACCTTTCCACCCCCCTACCTTTCCACACCAGACAGAGTAGGCCCTACCTTTCCACCCCCCTACCTTTCCACCCCAGACAGAGTAGGGCCTACCTTTCCACCCCCCTACCTTTCCATCCCAGACAGAGTAGGGCCTACCTTTCCACCCCCTACCTTTCCACCCCAGACAGAGTAGGGCCTACCTTTCCACCCCCCCTACCTTTCCACCCCAGACAGAGTAGGGCCTACCTTTCCACCCCAGACAGAGTAGGGCCTACCTTTCCACCCCAGACAGAGTAGGACCTACCTTTCCACCCCCCTACCTTTCCACCCCAGACAGAGTAGGGCCTACCTTTCCACCCCCCCTACCTTTCCACCCCAGACAGAGTAGGACCTACCTTTCCACCCCAGACAGAGTAGGGCCTACCTTTCCACCCCCCCTACCTTTCCACCCCAGACAGAGTAGGGCCTACCTTTCCACCCCCCTACCTTTCCATCCCAGACAGAGTAGGACCTACCTTTCCACCCCAGACAGAGTAGGACCTACCTTTCCACCCCCCTACCTTTCCACCCCAGACAGAGTAGGACCTACCTTTCCACCCCAGACAGAGTAGGGCCTACCTTTCCACCCCCCTACCTTTCCACCCCAGACAGAGTAGGACCTACCTTTCCACCCCCCTACCTTTCCACCCCAGACAGAGTAGGACCTACCTTTCCACCCCAGACAGAGTAGGGCCTACCTTTCCACCCCAGACAGAGTAGGACCTACCTTTCCACCCCAGACAGAGTAGGGCCTACCTTTCCACCCCCTACCTTTCCACACCAGACAGAGTAGGCCCTACCTTTCCACCCCCCTACCTTTCCACCCCAGACAGAGTAGGGCCTACCTTTCCACCCCCCTACCTTTCCATCCCAGACAGAGTAGGGCCTACCTTTCCACCCCCTACCTTTCCACCACAGACAGAGTAGGGCCTACCTTTCCACCCCCCCTACCTTTCCACCCCAGACAGAGTAGGGCCTACCTTTCCACCCCAGACAG
>NC_092158.1:96923749-97121249 GCF_045791955.1 Oncorhynchus clarkii lewisi | reverse complement strand
GAGGAGCACAGGATGAAATGGCGTAACCACGGGAGACCGCGGTAGTGACAGTTGTAACCGTGACGACTCGGGTGAGTGACACTTGTAACCGTGGAGACTCGGGTGAGTGACACTTGTAACCGTGGACACCGTGGTAGTGACAGTGACAGGCATTCACAGAGGGAAGACGGGCCTAATCTCCAAACTGGATTTATTTTTTTTGTGTTCAGATGAAGAAAATAAAAAACGAACGTATTGATTCAGATCTTTAGGGAGAAGACAGAGAGACACTGATCTACGGTTTATATTCATTTAATTAGAATTTAATCTTATCGACGCATTTTTATAAAATTTTATTTCAGGAGGGTGACAGTTTGGAGAGGAGGACCACTGCCGCACTGGCTCCTGGGTGAGGTAATCACAGGGTGGTGATGGGATATATAGTTCTCCTGTCCTGTCCACACACTCACCTTCCATCTCCCCACTTGTCCTGCTGCTTCCCTTACTGCTCCCTTCTGTACCTTTAGCCTTCTCCCTCTCTCTCTCGCTGTCCTCCAAGCCCTCCTCTCCTGTCCCCGGCCTCTCCTCTTCCTCCTCCTCCTCTCCCAGGTTCTTATAGTTGGGGCGTTTCTGGGCTCGCTTGCGCCCCCGATTGCAGGACAGCTCCAGAGACCGCTCCAGAGACTCGGGAGGCTTGGTGAAGCGACGGACGCCAGCGCTGACCTGGAGAGACAGAGGAAGGAAGGGAGGGACGGCGGGAGATGGAGGGAGGAGGGGGAGAGAGGGAGACAGAGGAAGGGAGGGAGGGATGGCGGGAGAGAGAGAGACAGAGAGAGAGAGGAGAGGGAGAGAGACAGAGAGACAGAGAGACAGAGGAAGGAAGGGAGGGATGGCGGGAGATGGAGGGAGAGAGAGAGAGAGAGAGAGAGAGAGAGAGAGAGACAGACAGAGAGAGAGAGAGAGAGAGACAGAGAGAGAGAGACAGAGAGAGAGAGACAGAGAGAGAGAGACAGAGAGAGAGAGACAGAGAGAGAGAGACAGAGAGAGAGAGACAGAGACAGAGAGAGAGAGACAGAGAGAGAGAGACAGAGAGAGAGAGACAGAGAGAGAGAGAGACAGAGAGAGAGACAGAGAGAGAGAGAGAGAGAGAGAGAGAGAGAGACAGAGAGAGAGAGACAGAGAGAGAGAGAGACAGAGAGAGAGAGACAGAGAGAGAGAGAGACAGAGAGAGAGAGAGAGAGACAGAGAGAGAGACAGAGAGAGAGACAGACAGAGAGAGAGAGAGAGACAGACAGAGAGAGAGAGAGAGACAGAGAGACAGAGAGAGAGAGACAGAGAGAGAGAGACAGAGAGAGAGAGACAGAGAGAGAGAGACAGAGAGAGAGAGACAGAGAGAGAGAGACAGAGAGAGAGAGACAGAGAGAGAGAGAGACAGAGAGAGAGAGAGACAGAGAGAGAGAGACAGAGAGAGAGAGACAGAGAGAGAGAGACAGAGAGAGAGAGACAGAGAGAGAGAGACAGAGAGAGAGAGACAGAGAGAGAGAGACAGAGAGAGAGAGAGACAGAGAGAGAGAGACAGACAGAGAGAGAGAGACAGAGAGAGAGAGAGACAGAGAGAGAGAGAGAGAGAGAGAGAGAGAGAGAGAGAGAGAGAGAGAGAGAGAGAGAGAGAGAGAGAGAGAGAGAGAGAGAGAGAGACAGAGAGAGAGAGACAGAGAGAGAGAGACAGAGAGAGAGAGACAGAGAGAGAGGGAAAGAGAGAAAATGTTAAAACACACAATGCTCATAGATGAAAGATAAGGCTAAGGAGCTTTAATTTTGTATAGTCATTTTGTAAGTTCTGTCTCCATTTTGTGTTGTCTGCATTTTACTTAAATATTCGTGTCATTTTTCACAGCAGAATGGTAGACTGCTGATCAACAACAAGTGGCCAACCAGAGGACAGGTTCTGGATCAGTTTGTTAGCTACTGATCAACAACAAGTGGCCAACCAGAGGACAGGTTCTGAATCAGTTTGTTAGCTACTGATCAACAACAAGTGGCCAACCAGAGGACAGGTTCTGGATCAGTTTGTTAGCTACTGATCAACAACAAGTGGCCAACCAGAGGACAGGTTCTGGATCAGTTTGTTAGCTACTGATCAACAACAAGTGGCCAACCAGAGGACAGGTTCTGGATCAGTTTGTTAGCTACTGATCAACAACAAGTGGCCAACCAGAGGACAGGTTCTGGATCAGTTTGTTAGCTACTGATCAACAACAAGTGGCCAACCAGAGGACAGGTTCTGAATCAGTTTGTTAGCTGCTGATCAACAACAAGTGGCCAACCAGAGGACAGGTTCTGGATCAGTTTGTTAGCTACTGATCAACCACAAGTGGCCAACCAGAGGACAGGTTCTGGATCAGTTTGTTAGCTACTGATCAACCACAAGTGGCCAACCAGAGGACAGGTTCTGGATCAGTTTGTTAGCTACTGATCAACCACAAGTGGCCAACCAGAGGACAGGTTCTGGATCAGTTTGTTAGCTACTGATCAACCACAAGTGGCCAACCAGAGGACAGTTCCAACTCATCCCAAAGAACTTCAATGGGGTTGAGATCAGGGCACTGTGCAGACCAGTCAAGTTCTTCCACACCGATCTCAACAAGCCATTTCTGTATGGACCTCGCTTCGTGCACGGGGGGGGGAGGGGGGGGGGTCATTGTCAATCTGAAACAGGAAAGGGGCTTATCCAAACTGTTGCCACCAAGTTGGAAGCACGGAATCATCTAGAATGTCATTGTATGTTGTAGAGTTAAGATGTACCCTTCACTGGAACTAAAGGAGCCCGAAACCATGAACAACAGCCCCAGACCATTATTCCTCCTCCACCAAACTTTACAGTTGGCTCTATGCATTGAAGCAGGTGGCGTTCTCCTGGCATCCTCCAAAAACCCAGATGTGTCCGTTTTAACAGGACCCCACCACAGCAACAGTCAATGGAAGACAAGAATAACTAGGCCCGAGTTGAGCTACGTGACCACGGTGTGTGTGTGTGTGTGTGTGTGTGGTTGGTTGGTTCGTCTTCTCATCTTCGGGTCTGTCATTTCGTCTAAAGCTGTCATCCATTAACCACAATACACCACTGCTAAACAGGAAGTGATCTCACCTGCTGAGAAGGCCTGTTAAGCTGGGTTTATAGTAAACAGGTCCTTGGGTGTTTGGAGGAGGGGTGTGTGTGTCTGTAATACAAATCTCCTGATCTCCTCTAGATATGATTTTACATGAACAACGACATGTTTTCAGCTGGAAGAAATCCCCCCCTTTCATTTAAATCCTCTGGTTCTTCCTGGTGTCGACAAAACGGTCTACTTTCCATCCCATAAGGAAGTGTATGAATTAACGAATTAATTTATGTGGAGTCTGCCACTAGCACAGCAACGGTCTACTTTCCATCCCATAAGGAAGTGTATGAATTAACGAATTAATTTATGTGGAGTCTGCCACTAGCACAGCAACGGTCTACTTTCCATCCCATAAGGAAGTGTATGAATTAATGAATTAATTTATGTGGAGTCTGCCACTAGCACAGCAACGGTCTACTTTCCATCCCATAAGGAAGTGTATGAATTAATGAATTAAGGAACATATGGTATGAAAATAGCCCTAATGTGATATCAGTTTTTCAATTTTAATACATTTGCTAAAATTTCAAGAAACTTGTTTTTTTGCTTTGTTATAATGGGGTATTGTGATTGATGAGGGGGGGGGGGGTTGCTTTGTTATAATGGGGTATTGTGATTGATGAGGGGGGGGGGGGGGGGTTGCTTTGTTATAATGGGGTATTGTGATTGATGAGGGGGGGGTTGCTTTGTTATAATGGGGTATTGTGATTGATGAGGGGGGGGGGGGTTGCTTTGTTATAATGGGGTATTGTGATTGATGAGGGGGGGGGGTTGCTTTGTTATAATGGGGTATTGTGATTGATGAGGGGGGGGGGGGTTGCTTTGTTATAATGGGGTATTGTGATTGATAAGGGGGGGATTACTTTGTTATAATGGGGTATTGTGATTGATGAGGGGGGGGGGGGTTGCTTTGTTATAATGGGGTATTGTGATTGATGAGGGGGGGGGTTGCTTTGTTATAATGGGGTATTGTGATTGATGAGGGGGGGGGGTTGCTTTGTTATAATGGGGTATTGTGATTGATGAGGGGGGGGGGGGTTGCTTTGTTATAATGGGGTATTGTGATTGATGAGGGGGGGGGGTTGCTTTGTTATAATGGGGTATTGTGATTGATGAGGGGGGGGGGTTGCTTTGTTATAATGGGGTATTGTGATTGATGAGGGGGGGGGGGGTTGCTTTGTTATAATGGGGTATTGTGATTGATGAGGGGGGGGTTGTTATAATGGGGTATTGTGATTGATGAGGGGGGGGGTTGCTTTGTTATAATGGGGTATTGTGTGTAGATTGATGAGGGGGGGGGTTGCTTTGTTATAATGGGGTATTGTGTGTAGATTGATGAGGGGGGGGGGTTGCTTTGTTATAATGGGGTATTGTGTGTAGATTGATGAGGGGGGGGGGGTTGCTTTGTTATAATGGGGTATTGTGATTGATGAGGGGGGGGGGGTTGCTTTGTTATAATGGGGTATTGTGATTGATGAGGGGGGGGGGTTGCTTTGTTATAATGGGGTATTGTGATTGATGAGGGGGGGGTTGCTTTGTTATTATGGGGTAGTGTGATTGATGAGGGGGGGGGGGTTGCTTTGTTATAATGGGGTATTGTGATTGATTAGGGGGGGGGGGGTTGCTTTGTTATAATGGGGTATTGTGATTGATGAGGGGGGGGGGTTGCTTTGTTATAATGGGGTATTGTGTGTAGATTGATGGGGGCGGGGGGGTAAAAACAATTGAATCCATTTTAGAATAAGGCTGTAACGTAACAAAATATGGAAAAAGTCAAGGGGACTGAATACTTTCTGAATGTCACTGTATGTGTGTGCGTGTGTGTGTGTGTGTGTGTGTGTCTGCGTGCGTGTGTGTTCTCTGTGTGTGTGTGTGTGTGTGTGTGTGTGTGTGTGTGTGTGTGTGTGTGTGTGTGTGTGTGTGTGTGTGTGTCTTCAGCAGGTTCTAGTAAACCACTCACGTTTAGAAGAAAAAAAAGGAACACACACACACACACACACACAAAAAGGCACCCAAACACACACACACACACACAGAGAGAGAACACACACACACACACACACAGAGAGAGAGAACACACACACACACACACACAGAGAACACACACAGAGAACACACACAGAGAACACACACACGCACACACACACACACAGAGAGAGAACACACACACACACACAGAGAACACACACAGAGAACACACACAGAGAACACACACAGAGAACACACACACACACACAGAGAACACACACACACACACACAGAGAGAGAACACACACACACACACACAGAGAACACACACAGAGAACACACACACACACAGAGAACACACACACACACACAGAGAGAGAACACACACACACACACACACAGAGAACACACACAGAGAACACACACACACACAGAGAACACACACACACACAGAGAACACACAGAGAGAACACACACACACACACACAGAGAACACACACACACACACACACATTATTGTAATAATGAAACCGTCAGCGCAAAAGTCTTGACTGACTGTTAAGCTGAGAACCTTTACAGACAACACACAGTTTAGATAGATAATACCCAGAATGCCTTGTTCCACCTCTCCCTTGTAGATTGGGGGGGGGGGGGGGGTGGAACACACCATACCATAAGCCACTCTGGGTTCATCCTGTCTCTATCTGCAACGGGCGTTATCTTAACCCCCCCCCCCCCCGCGGCCAGGATGTATAAGGGCCATCTCTGTCACAGTTACAACCACTTCCTGTTACTGGAATCCCCAGCTGTTAAGGTGTAATCACCAAAGTCGATCAGTTGTTAACTCCAGCTTCTATCAGGTAAAACCATACGCCCTGATTAGCTGCAGGGTGCTAGAGAGGACATCATGTATTCATGCCCTGATTAGCTGCAGGGTGCTAGAGAGGACATCATGTATTCATGCCCTGATTAGCTGCAGGGTGCTAGAGAGGACATCATGTATTCATGCCCTGATTAGCTGCAGGGTGCTAGGAGAGGACATCATGTATTCATGCCCTGATTAGCTGCAGGGTGCTAGGAGAGGACATCATGTATTCACGCCCTGATTAGCTGCAGGGTGCTAGAGAGGACATCATGTATTCATGCCCTGATTAGCTGCAGGGTGCTAGAGAGGACATCATGTATTCACGCCCTGATTAGCTGCAGGGTGCTAGAGAGGACATAATGTATTCATGCCCTGATTAGCTGCAGGGTGCTAGAGAGGACATCATGTATTCATGCCCTGATTAGCTGCAGGGTGCTAGGAGAGGACATCATGTATTCACGCCCTGATTAGCTGCAGGGTGCTAGAGAGGACATAATGTATTCATGCCCTGATTAGCTGCAGGGTGCTAGAGAGGACATCATGTATTCATGCCCTGATTAGCTGCAGGGTGCTAGGAGAGGACATCATGTATTCATGCCCTGATTAGCTGCAGGGTGCTAGAGAGGACATCATGTATTCATGCCCTGATTAGCTGCAGGGTGCTAGAGAGGACATCATGTATTCATGCCCTGATTAGCTGCAGGGTGCTAGAGAGGACATCATGTATTCATGCCCTGATTAGCTGCAGGGTGCTAGAGAGGACATCATGTATTCATGCCCTGATTAGCTGCAGGGTGCTAGAGAGGACGTCATGTATTCATGCCCTGATTAGCTGCAGGGTGCTAGAGAGGACATCATGTATTCATGCCCTGATTAGCTGCAGGGTGCTAGGAGAGGACATCATGTATTCATGCCCTGATTAGCTGCAGGGTGCTAGAGAGGACATCATGTATTCACGCCCTGATTAGCTGCAGGGTGCTAGAGAGGACATCATGTATTCACGCCCTGATTAGCTGCAGGGTGCTAGAGAGGACATAATGTATTCATGCCCTGATTAGCTGCAGGGTGCTAGAGAGGACATAATGTATTCATGCCCTGATTAGCTGCAGGGTGCTAGAGAGGACATCATGTATTCACGCCCTGATTAGCTGCAGGGTGCTAGAGAGGACATCATGTATTCATGCCCTGATTAGCTGCAGGGTGCTAGAGAGGACATAATGTATTCATGCCGTGATTAGCTGCAGGGTGCTAGAGAGGACATCATGTATTCATGCCCTGATTAGCTGCAGGGTGCTAGAGAGGACATCATGTATTCATGCCCTGATTAGCTGCAGGGTGCTAGAGAGGACATCATGTATTCATGCCCTGATTAGCTGCAGGGTGCTAGAGAGGACATCATGTATTCATGCCCTGATTAGCTGCAGGGTGCTAGAGAGGACATCATGTATTCATGCCCTGATTAGCTGCAGGGTGCTAGAGAGGACATAATGTATAATGTATTCATGTGGGAGAATAACAGACGTGTCTGAATGATAATGTATTCAATAGCTTTCCACCAATCAGCCGATGGGAGATTGGAGAACCTTCCAGAAGGACAACCATCTCTGCAGCACTCCACCAATCAGGCCTTTATGGTAGAGTGGCCAGACGGAAGCCACTCCTCAGCTCTCCACCAATCAGGCCTTTATGGTAGAGAGGCCAGACGGAAGCCACTCCTCAGCTCTCCACCAATCAGGCCTTTATGGTAGAGAGGCCAGACGGAAGCCACTCCTCAGTGAAAAGGCACATGACAGCCCTCTTGGAGTTTGCCAAAAGGCACCTAAAGGACTCTCAGACCACGAGAAACAAGATTCTCTGGTCTGATGAAACCAAGATTGAACTCTTTGGCCTGAATGCCAAGTGTCACGTCTGGAGGAAACCTGGCACCATCCCTACGGTGAAGCATGGTGGTGGTGGCAGCATCATGCTGTGGGGATGTTTTTTCAGCGGCAGGGACTGGGAGACTAGTCAGGATCGAGGGAAAGATGAACGGAGAAAAGTACAGAGATTCTTGATAAAAAACCTCTCTTCAGAGCACTCAGCACCTCAGAAAGTGAACCTTCGCCCCAGTCTAACAGGACAACGATCCTAAACACACAGCCAAGACAACGTTGGAATGGCTTCGTGACAAATCTCTGAATGTCCTTGATTGGCCCAGCCAGAGCCCGGATTTGAAACCGATCGAACATCTCTGGAGAGACCTGAAAATAGCTGTGCAGCGACGCTTCCCATCCAACCTGACAGAGCTGGAGAGGATCTGCAGAGAAGAATGGGAGAAACTCCCCAAATACAGGTGTGCCAAGCTTGTAGCGTCATACCCAAGAAGACTCAAGGTTGTAATCATTGCCAAAGGTGCTTCAACAAAGTACTGAGTAAAGGGTCTGAATACTTATGTAACTGTGATATTTCAGTTTTAGCTGTGTCATTATGGGGTATTGTGATGTCATTATGGGGTACTGTGATGTCATTATGGGGTACTGTGATGTCATTATGGGGTACTGTGATGTCATTATGGGGTACTGTGATGTCATTATGGGGTATTGTGATGTCATTATGGGGTTTTGTGATGTCATTATGGGGTACTGTGATGTCATTATGGGGTACTGTGATGTCATTATGGGGTACTGTGATGTCATTATGGGGTACTGTGATGTCATTATGGGGTACTGTGATGTCATTATGGGGTACTGTGATGTCAATATGGGGTACTGTGATGTCATTATGGGGTATTGTGATGTCATTATGGGGTATTGTGATGTCATTATGGGGTATTGTGTGTAGATTGATGAGGGGGTATTGTGTGTAGATTGATGAGGGGGTATTGTGTGTAGATTGATGAGGGGGTATTGTGTGTAGATTGATGAGGGGGTATTGTGTGTGTAGATGGATGAGGGGGTAGTGTGTGTAGATTGATGAGGGGGTAGTGTGTGTAGATTGATGAGGGGGTAGTGTGTGTAGATTGATGAGGGTGTAGTGTGTGTAGATTGATGAGGGTGTATTGTGTGTAGATTGATGAGGGTGTATTGTGTGTAGATTGATGAGGGGGTAGTGTGTGTAGATTGAGGGGGTATTGTGTGTAGATTGATGAGGGGGTAGTGTGTGTAGATTGATGAGGGGGTAGTGTGTGTAGATTGATGAGGGGGTAGTGTGTGTAGATTGATGAGGGGGTATTGTGTGTAGATTGATGAGGGGGTATTGTGTGTAGATTGATGAGGGGGTAGTGTGTGTAGATTGATGAGGGGGTAGTGTGTGTAGGTTGATGAGGGGGTATTGTGTGTAGATTGATGAGGGGGTATTGTGTGTAGATTGATGAGGGGTATTGTGTGTAGATTGATGAGGGGGTATTGTGTGTAGATTGATGAGGGGGTAGTGTGTGTAGATTGATGAGGGGTATTGTGTGTAGATTGATGAGGGGGTAGTGTGTGTAGGTTGATGAGGGGGTATTGTGTGTAGATTGATGAGGGGGTAGTGTGTGTAGATTGATGAGGGGGTAGTGTGTGTAGGTTGATGAGGGGGTAGTGTGTGTAGATTGATGAGGGGGTATTGTGTGTAGATTGATGAGGGGGTAGTGTGTGTAGATTGATGAGGGGGTATTGTGTGTAGATTGATGAGGGGGTAGTGTGTGTAGGTTGATGAGGGGGTAGTGTGTGTAGATTGATGAGGGGTATTGTGTGTAGATTGATGAGGGGTATTGTGTGTAGATTGATGAGGGGGTATTGTGTGTAGATTGATGAGGGGGTAGTGTGTGTAGATTGATGAGGGGGTAGTGTGTGTAGATTGATGAGGGGGTAGTGTGTGTAGGTTGATGAGGGGGTATTGTGTGTAGATTGATGAGGGGGTAGTGTGTGTAGATTGATGAGGGGGTAGTGTGTGTAGGTTGATGAGGGGGTAGTGTGTGTAGATTGATGAGGGGGTAGTGTGTGTAGATTGATGAGGGGGTAGTGTGTGTAGATTGATGAGGGGGTAGTGTGTGTAGATTGATGAGGGGGTAGTGTGTGTAGATTGATGAGGGGGTAGTGTGTGTAGGTTGATGAGGGGGTAGTGTGTGTAGATTGATGAGGGGGTATTGTGTGTAGATTGATGAGGGGGTATTGTGTGTAGATTGATGAGGGGGTATTGTGTGTAGATTGATGAGGGGGTATTGTGTGTAGGTTGATGAGGGGGTAGTGTGTGTAGATTGATGAGGGGGTAGTGTGTGTAGATTGATGAGGGGGTAGTGTGTGTAGGTTGATGAGGGGGTATTGTGTGTAGATTGATGAGGGGGTAGTGTGTGTAGATTGATGAGGGGGTAGTGTGTGTAGGTTGATGAGGGGGTAGTGTGTGTAGATTGATGAGGGGGTAGTGTGTGTAGATTGATGAGGGGGTAGTGTGTGTAGATTGATGAGGGGGTATTGTGTGTAGATTGATGAGGGGGTAGTGTGTGTAGATTGATGAGGGGGTATTGTGTGTAGATTGATGAGGGGGTATTGTGTGTAGATTGATGAGGGGGTATTGTGTGTAGATTGATGAGGGGGTATTGTGTGTAGATTGATGAGGGGGTATTGTGTGTAGATTGATGAGGGGGTAGTGTGTGTAGATTGATGAGGGGGTATTGTGTGTAGATTGATGAGGGGGTAGTGTGTGTAGATTGATGAGGGGGTAGTGTGTGTAGATTGATGAGGGGGGAAATAATTGTATACATTTTAGAAAAAGGCTGTAACAAAATAAAACCGGGACAAAGTTGAGGGGTCTGAATACTTTCCGAAGGTCACTGTGTGTGTGTGTGTACTCACTGTGTTTTTGTGCTGTGTGAAGACAGACAGGTCTCCGTTGAAGATGACTTCAGCCAGAGAGTTGACCAGCGGCTGGTAGTGGATGATGAGAAACACCTTGAGACAAACCCAACAAAAATAACAGCGTTCACATGCACTTTCATCACTGAACGTCCATCACTACGGTGAGGTGAGGTGAGGTGAGGTGAGGTGAGGTGAGGTGTGGTGAGGTGTGATGTGATGAGGTGTAGTGTGATGAGGTGTGATGTGAAGAGGTGAGGTGTGATGAGGTGTAGTGTGATGAGGTGTGATGTGAAGAGGTGAGGTGTGATGTGAAGAGGTGTGATGTGATGAGGTGTAGTGTGATGAGGTGTGATGTGAAGAGGCGAGTTGTGATGTGAAGAGGTGTGATGTGATGAGGTGTAGTGTGATGAGGTGTGATGTGAAGAGGTGAGGTGTGAAGAGGTATGAAGCGGTGTGATGAGGTGTGATGTGGTGAGGTGTTATGAGGTGTGGTGTGAGGAGGTGTGAAGCGGTGTGATTAGGTGTGATGTGGTGTGATGAGGTGTGATGTGGTGTGATGAGGTGTCATGAGGTGTGATGAGGTGTGGTGTGGTGTGATGAGGTGTGATGTGGTGTGAAGAGGTGTGATGAGGTGTGGTGTGATGAGGTGTGGTGAGGTGTCATGAGGTGTGGTGTGATGAAGTGTGATGAGGTGTGGTGAGGTGTGGTGTGAAGAGGTGTGATGAGGTGTGGTGTGATGAGGTGTGGTGAGGTGTGGTGTGAAGAGGTGTGATGAGGTGTGGTGTGATGAGGTGTGGTGAGGTGTCATCAGGTGGTGTGATGAAGTGTGATGAGGTGTGGTGTGATGAAGTGTGAAGAGGTGTGATGTGAAGAGGTGTGATGAGGTGTGATGAGGTGAGATTGTGTGTGTAGGTACATACCTGTGACAGTAGGTTAAGGGACACCTGAGGGTTGATCTTACGATCTTCAGACTGAAAAACAGACAGACAATATGTCAGATACACATTAGTATTGGTTACACAGTACATACACACACACCCCTCCACCTACCTGTTCAGGGCAGACCAGAGAGAAGACGTAGAGAGGCAGGAACAGACGGTTGAGCAGGTGGTCTGTCAGGACATCGTTCAGGAACTCACAGTTGATAGTCAGGATATCGTTCAGGTAGTGGAGATGGTCGAGATGCTCTGCTACCAAGTCACTCAGCTTCCCCCGGTTACGATGCCTGGAGGGGGGAGAGGGAGAGAGACAGAGAGAGAGGAGAGAGAGAGAGAGAGTGAGACAGAGACAGAGAGAGAGACAGAGAGAGAGACAGAGAGAGAGACAGAGAGAGAGACAGAGAGAGAGACAGAGAGAGGGACAGAGAGAGAGACAGAGAGAGAGAGAGAGAGGAGAGAGACAGAGAGAGAGAGAGACAGAGAGAGAGGAGAGAGAGAGGAGAGAGAGAGAGACAGAGAGAGAGGAGAGAGAGAGGAGAGAGAGAGTCGGAGAGAGAGAGAGACAGAGAGAGAGAGAGACAGAGAGAGAGAGAGAGACAGGGGTGGAGAGAGCGCGAGAGAGAGAGAGAGAAAGAGAGAGAGAGAGACAGAGAGAGACAGAGACAGAGAGAGAGAGAGAGAGAGAGAGGTAGTATGTACATAACAGTGTGTAACGATCTAGTCTGTAACTGCTATGGTTGTGTGTTTCACAACATGTATCTGAATGTATACCCAAGCCTGCAGTGCAAACACAACCTTCCCGAGGGGACAATATCTTCATCAGATAACTCTGTCCGGTAGAAAGTCTAAACTGATACAACACTGACACCTAGTGGACAGAGTGGAGAATGACCCATCTGAAGACTAGATAGAGACACCTAGTGGACACAGGGGAGAATGACCCATCTGAAGACTAGATAGAGACACCTAGTGGACACAGGGGAGAATGACCCATCTGAAGGTTAGATAGAGACACTAGTGGACACAGGGAGAATGACCCATCTGAAGGTTAGACAGAGACACAGTGAGAATGACCCATCTGAAGGTTAGACAGAGACACAGTGAGAATGACCCATCTGAAGGTTAGGTAGAGACCCCTAGTGGACACAGGGGAGAATGACCCATCTGAAGGTTAGGTAGAGACCCCTAGTGGACACAGGGGAGAATGACCCATCTGAAGGTTAGATAGAGACCCCTAGTGAACACAGGGGAGAATGACCCATCTGAAGACTAGACAGAGACCCCTAGTGGACAGAGGGGAGAATGACCCATCTGAAGGTTAGATAGAGACCCCTAGTGGACACAGGGGAGAATGACCCATCTGAAGGTTAGACAGAGACCCCTAGTGGACACAGGGGAGAATGACCCATCTGAAGGTTAGACAGAGACCCCTAGTGGACACAGGGGAGAATGACCCATCTGAAGGTTAGACAGAGACCCCTAGTGGACACAGGGGAGAATGACCCATCTGAAGGTTAGACAGAGACCCCTAGTGGACAGAGGGGAGAATGACCCATCTGAAGGTTAGACAGAGACCCCTAGTGGACACAGGGGAGAATGACCCATCTGAAGGTTAGACAGAGACCCCTAGTGGACAGAGGGGAGAATGACCCATCTGAAGGTTAGACAGAGACCCCTAGTGGACACAGGGGAGAATGACCCATCTGAAGGTTAGACAGAGACCCCTAGTGGACACAGGGGAGAATGACCCATCTGAAGGTTAGACAGAGACCCGTAGTGGACAGAGGGGAGAATGACCCATCTGAAGGTTAGATAGAGACACCTAGTGGACACAGGGGAGAATGACCCATCTGAAGGTTAGACAGAGACCCGTAGTGGACAGAGGGGAGAATGACCCATCTGAAGACTAGATAGAGACACCTAGTGGACACAGGGGAGAATGACCCATCTGAAGACTAGATAGAGACCCCTAGTGGACACAGGGGAGAATGACCCATCTGAAGACTAGATAGAGACCCCTAGTGGACACAGGGGAGAATGACCCATCTGAAGACTAGATAGAGACCCCTAGTGGACAATGACCCATCTGAAGGTTAGCTTTAAGGAAAGATCCACTCATCCCCATAGGCCGACATACAGACAGTCTCTTACTCACTTTTCCAGCACATTCTATAGAAATGTATAGGAAGCTAAATGATAACAGAAGGTAGAAGAAAAATGACTGTCTGAACACATTTGGTCCAGTTTGATGACGTTGCTGCCGTGTGTGTGTGTGTGTGTCTGTGTTTCTATGTGTGTGTGTGTGTGTCTGTGTGTCTGTGTACTCACTCTTGGTCCGTCTGAACACACTTGTCCAGCTCTATGACGTGGGAGCCGATGAACCAGACCAGGTTACTGAAGTAAGGGGCCGCCGTCTTGTCTCGAATGTAGTGCAGCATGTGCTGGTTGTCCACTAGAGGGGTGGGAGGTCAAGGGATGTTACCATGGTTACACAGATAGACGTGGAGACATGGGGGGGGGGGTCAGAGGAATACAGGACCAGACATTTACAGAGATTGGATATGAGTATAACTATATAGAGAATAAAGCTGTTCTCTCCAGGAGGACTCTACTCTAAAGAGAGACTGATATGGAGGACTCTACTCCAGAGACTGATATGGAGGACTCTACTCTAGAGACTGATGTGGAGGACTCTACTCTAGAGACTGATGTGGAGGACTCTACTCTGAGACTGATATGGAGGACTCTACTCTGAGACTGATGTGGAGGACTCTACTCTGAGACTGATGTGGAGGACTCTACTCTGAGACTGATGTGGAGGACTCTACTCTGAGACTGATGTGGAGGACTCTACTCTGAGACTGATGTGGAGGACTCTACTCTGAGACTGATGTGGAGGACTCTACTCTGAGACTGATGTGGAGGACTCTACTCTAAAGAGACTGATGTGGAGGACTCTACTCTAAAGAGACTGATGTGGAGGACTCTACTCTAAAGAGACTGATGTGGAGGACTCTACTCTAAAGAGACTGATGTGGAGGACTCTACTCTAAAGAGACTGATGTGGAGGACTCTACTCTAAAGAGACTGATGTGGAGGACTCTACTCTAAAGAGACTGATGTGGAGGACTCTACTCTAAAGAGACTGATGTGGAGGACTCTACTCTAAAGAGACTGATGTGGAGGACTCTACTCTAAAGAGACTGATGTGGAGGACTCTACTCTAAAGAGACTGATGTGGAGGACTCTACTCTAAAGAGACTGATGTGGAGGACTCTACTCTAAAGAGACTGATGTGGAGGACTCTACTCTAAAGAGACTGATGTGGAGGACTCTACTCTAAAGAGACTGAAGTGGAGGACTCTACTCTAGAGACTGAAGTGGAGGACTCTACTCTAAAGAGACTGAAGTGGAGGACTCTACTCTAAAGAGACTGAAGTGGAGGACTCTACTCTAAAGAGACTGAAGTGGAGGACTCTACTCTAAAGAGACTGATGTGGAGGACTACTCTAAAGAGACTGATGTGGAGGACTCTACTCTAAAGAGACTGATGTGGAGGACTCTACTCTAAAGAGACTGATGTGGAGGACTCTACTCTAAAGAGACTGATGTGGAGGACTCTACTCTAAAGAGACTGATGTGGAGGACTCTACTCTAAAGAGACTGATGTGGAGGACTCTACTCTAAAGAGACTGATGTGGAGGACTCTACTCTGAGACTGATGTGGAGGACTCTACTCTGAGACTGAAATGGAGGACTCTACTCTGAGACTGAAATGGAGGACTCTACTCTGAGACTGAAATGGAGGACTCTACTCTGAGACTGAAATGGAGGACTCTACTCTGAGACTGAAATGGAGGACTCTACTCTGAGACTGAAATGGAGGACTCTACTCTGAGACTGAAATGGAGGACTCTACTCTGAGACTGAAATGGAGGACTCTACTCTGAGACTGAAATGTAGTCTGAGACTGAAATGGAGGACTCTACTCTAAAGAGACTGATGTGGAGGACTCTACTCTAAAGAGACTGATGTGGAGGACTCTACTCTAAAGAGACTGATGTGGAGGACTCTACTCTGAGACTGAAATGGGGGACTCTACTCTGAGACTGAAATGGAGGACTCTACTCTGAGACTGAAATGGAGGACTCTACTCTGAGAATGAAATGGAGGACTCTACTCTGAGAATGAAATGGAGGACTCTACTCTGAGACTGAAATGGAGGACTCTACTCTGAGAATGAAATGGAGGACTCTACTCTGAAAAGAGACTGATGTGGAGGACTCTACTCCGAAAAGAGATTGATGTGGAGGACTCTACTCTGAAAAGAGACTGATGTGGAGGACTCTACTCTGAAAAGAGACTGATGTGGAGGACTCTACTCTGAAAAGAGACTGATGTGGAGGACTCTACTCTGAAAAGAGACTGATGTGGAGGACTCTACTCTAAAAAGAGACTGATATGGAGGACTCTACTCTAAAAAGAGACTGATATGGAGGACTCTACTCTGAAAACAGACTGATATGCAGGACTCTACTCTAAAAAGAGACTGATATGGAGGACTCTACTCTAAAAAGAGACTGATATGGAGGACTCTACTCTAAAAAGAGACTGATATGCAGGACTCTACTCAGACTGATATGGAGGACTACGCTGAGACCGATATGGAGGACTACCAACTCTGGTTTCTGACAATGTGTCATCACGGTAGGCCAAACTCCAGTCCGTAAGAAGAAGACATGCTTCATCGTAACATTCTGAATACTCATCGTGAACGGTTGTACGGAGTGGTTCAGAGGCCTGGCGTTCTAAAACAATTCAGGAATGTTTCACCTCTTAGAAAATGTGTATTATAACTGTATTATCAGTATTATAACAGTTGACTTGAAACGATGGGTTTGAATTACACAGAAACCAACAAAAAGCATGCAGGTCAGTTTACACATTTAAATGATAAGCCCAAGTCAATAATATAATTAATAACATTAATGATTACTATATATACACACACACACACACATTCAGTGAGGTACATGTATTAATCAGACTTACATGAGACTGGAGTTAGGCCCACGGGAGGTAAGAGTGAGAGGAGGAAGCGGAGAGGAGGAAGAAGAGGAGAGGAGGAAGTGGAGAGGAGATGGGGAGAGGAGGAGATGGGGAGAGAGAGGAGGAAGAGGAGAGAGAGGAGGAAGAGGAGAGGAGGAGATGGGGAGAGAGGAGATGGGGAGAGAGAGGAGATGGGGAGAGAGAGGAGATGGGGAGAGAGAGGAGATGGGGAGAGAGAGGAGGAAGAGGAGAGGAGGAGATGGGGAGAGAGGAGATGGGGAGAGGAGGAAACAGGAAGAGCGAGGAGAGAAGTGGAAGAGATGGGGAGAGAGAGGAGGAAGAGGAGAGAGAGGAAGGGGAGAGAGGGGAAAGAGGAGAGAAGATGAGAGGAGGAAGAGGAGAGAGAGGAGAGGGGGAGAGAGGAGGAAGAGGAGGGAGCGAGGAGGAAGAGGAGAGAGAGATATAGAGGAGAAGAGGGAGGGAAGGGAGAGGGGGATGGTGAGAGGGAGGGGAGGGAGAGAGCATACACAAGGTTAACGGTAGTCAGGTAGCTGTGTAGTGTCTAACAGAACTAAACAGCAGGGCTCCTGGGTAGTCAGGTAGCTGTGTAGTGTCTAAACAGCAGGGCTCCTGGGTAGTCAGGTAGCTGTGTAGTGTATAAACAGCAGGGCTCCTGGGTAGTCAGGTAGCTGTGTAGTGTCTAACAGACTCCTGGGTAGTCAGGTAGCTGTGTAGCGTCTAACAGACTCCTGGGTAGTCAGGTAGCTGTGTAGCGTCTAACAGACTCCTGGGTAGTCAGGTAGCTGTGTAGTGTCTAACAGAACTAAACAGCAAAGCACAGCTACACGACCCACACAGCTACACAACCCACACAGCTACACGACCCACACAGCTACACGACCCACACAGCTACACGACCCACACAGTTACACAACCCACACAGTTACATAACCCACACAGCTATACAACCCACAGTCACACAACCCACACAGCTACTCAACCCACACAGCTACACAACCCACACAGCTACACAACCCACACAGCTACACAACCCACACAGCTACATAACCCACACAGCTACATAACCCACACAGCTACATAACCACACACACACACAGCTACATAACCCACACAGCTACACAACCCACCCACACAGCCACACAACCCACACAGCTACATACCCACACAGCTACACAACCCACACAGCTACACAACCCACACAGTTACACAACCCACACAGTTACACAACCCACACAGATACACAACCCACACAACCCACACAGCTACACAACCCACACAGCTACACAACCACACACCCACACAGCTACATAACCCACACAGCTACACAACCCACACAACCCACACAACCCACACAGCCACACAACCCACACAGCTACACAACCCACACAGCTACACAACCCACACAGCTACACAACCCACACAGCTACACAACCCACACAGCTGCACAACCCACACAGCTACATAACCCACACAACCCACACAGCTACACAACCCACACAGCTACACAACCCACACAGCTACACAACCCACACAGCTACATAACCCACACAGCTACACAACCCACACAACCCACACAGCTACACAACCCACACAGCTACACAACCCACACAGCTACATAACCCACACAGCTACATAACCCACACAGCTACATAACCCACACAGCTACATAACCCATACAGCTACACAACCCACACAGCTTCATAACCTACACAACCCACACAGCTACACGACCCACACAGCTACACGACCCACACAGCTACACGACCCACACAGCTACACGACCCACACAGCTACACGACCCACACAGCTGACTAACACGTTGTTAAATACACCCACTGTTCAGTTAACAGTTAGATACTCCAGTTAAATGTGAACACACAGACAGACAGACAGAGCACCCCGAGCCCCCCGAGCACCAAGGGCCCTGAGCACCCAGAACCCCCGAGCACCCAGAGCCCCCCGATCACCCAGAGCCCCCCGAGCACCCAGAACCCCCGAGCACCCAGAGCCCCCCGAGCACCAAGGGCCCCCCGAGCACCAAGGGCCCCCCGAGCACCAAGGGCCCCCCGAGCACCAAGGGCCCAGAGCCCCCCGAGCACCAAGGGCCCAGAGCACCCAGAGCACCCCGAGCCCCCCGAGCACCAAAGGCCCTGAGCACCCAGAACCCCCGAGCACCCAGAGCCCCCCGAGCACCAAGGGACCCCCGAGCACCAAGGGCCCCCCGAGCACCAAGGGCCCCCCGAGCACCCAGGGCCCCCCGAGCACCCAGGGCCCCCCGAGCACCCAGAAGAGGAATAGCAGCTGGCCAATGCAGAGGTTTCAGCCCCTAGTAGTGCTGTGTGTGTGTGTGTGTGTGTGTGTGTGTGTGTGTGTGTGTGTGAGTGTGTGTGTGAGACTCACCCTTGTAGACGTTCAGTGTGATGGTTCTGACTGCGATACGGACCATGCTCTCTGGGTGGTTGAAGAACTTAATGGCCTCGGTGTACAGGGCAAAATCATTAGTGTGCTGTGTGTTGGGAGACAGAGAGGGGGCGCCAGTGAGCTCAGCACCGCACCACTGTTGAGCACAGAGAGACCACACTACCAGAGATCCCTAGCCCCTTACCCCCTAGGGGACTAGGCCCTTAACCCCTACTACCAAGGGGACTAGGCCCTTAACCCCTACCTCCTAGGGGACTAGGCCCTTACCCCCTACCTCCTAGGGGACTAGGCCCTTACCCCCTACTACCAAGGGGACTAGGCCCTTAACCCCTACTACCAAGGGGACTAGGCCCTTACCCCCTACTATCAAGGGGACTAGGCCCTTACCCCCTACCTCCTAGGGGACTAGACCCTTACCCCCCTACCTCCTAGGGGACTAGACCCTTACCCCTTACCCCCTACCTCCTAGGGGACTAGACCCTTACCCCCTACCTCCTAGGGGACTAGACCCTTACCCCCTACCTCCTAGGGGACTAGGCCCTTACCCCCTACCTCCTAGGGGACTAGGCCCTTACCCCTTACCTCCTAGGGGACTAGGCCCTTAACCCTTACCTCCTAGGGGACTAGGCCCTTACCCCTTACCCCCTACCTCCTAGGGGACTAGGCCCTTACCCCCTACCACCTAGGGGACTAGGCCCTTACCCCTTACCCCCTACCTCCTAGGGGACTAGGCCCTTACCCCTTACCTCCTAGGGGACTAGGCCCTTACCCCTTACCTCCTAGGGGACTAGGCCCTTACCCCCTACCTCCTAGGGGACTAGGCCCTTACCCCCTACCTCCTAGGGGACTAGGCCCTTACCCCCTACCTCCTAGGGGACTAGGCCCTTACCCCCTACCTCCTAGGGGACTAGGCCCTTACCCCCTACCTCCTAGGGGACTAGGCCCTTACCCCCTACCTCCTAGGGGACTAGGCCCTTACCCCCTACCTCCTAGGGGACTAGGCCCTTACCCCCTACCTCCTAGGGGACTAGGCCCTTACCCCCTACCTCCTAGGGGACTAGGCCCTTACCCCCTACCTCCTAGGGGACTAGACCCTTACCCCCTACCTCCTAGGGGACTAGACCCTTAACCCTTACCTCCTAGGGGACTAGGCCCTTACCTGTTACCTCCTAGGGGACTAGGCCCTTACCCCCTACCTCCTAGGGGACTAGGCCCTTACCCCCTACCTCCTAGGGGACTAGGCCCTTACCCCCTACCTCCTAGGGGACTAGGCCCTTACCCCCTACCTCCTAGGGGACTAGGCCCTTACCCCCTACCTCCTAGGGGACTAGGCCCTTACCCCCTAGGGGACTAGGCCCTTACCCCCTAGGGGACTAGGCCCTTACCCCCTACCTCCTAGGGGACTAGGCCCTTACCCCCTAGGGGACTAGGCCCTTACCCCCTACCTCCTAGGGGACTAGGCCCTTACCCCCTACCTCCTAGGGGACTAGGCCCTTACCCCCTACCTCCTAGGGGACTAGGCCCTTACCCCCTACCTCCTAGGGGACTAGGCCCTTACCCCTTACCTCCTAGGGGACTAGGCCCTTAACCCTTACCTCCTAGGGGACTAGGCCCTTACCCCCTACCTCCTAGGGGACTAGGCCCTTAACCCTTACCTCTTAGGGGACTAGGCCCTTACCCCTTACCCCCTAGGGGACTAGGCCCTTACCCCTTACCCCCTACCTCCTAGGGGACTAGGCCCTTAACCCTTACCTCCTAGGGGACTAGGCCCTTACCCCTTACCCCCTACCTCCTAGGGGACTAGGCCCTTAACCCTTACCTCCTAGGGGACTAGGCCCTTACCCCCTACCTCCTAGGGGACTAGGCCCTTAACCCTTACCTCCTAGGGGACTAGGCCCTTAACCCTTACCTCCTAGGGGACTAGGCCCTTACCAACGTGCTGTTGTAAGCGACAGGACGACGTGCTGTAGTTAGTTATAGGGCAACGTGCTTTAGTTAGTTACAGGGCAACGTGCTGTAGTTAGTTACAGGGCAACGTGCTGTAGTTAGTTACAGGGCAACGTGCTGTAGTTAGTTACAGGGCAACGTGCTGTAGTTAGTTACAGGGCAACGTGCTGTAGTTAGTTACAGGGCAACGTGCTGTAGTTAGTTATAGGGCAACGTGCTGTAGTTAGTTACAGGGCAACGTGCTGTAGTTAGTTATAGGGCAACGTGCTGTAGTTAGTTACAGGGCAACGTGCTGTAGTTAGTTACAGGGCAACGTGCTGTAGTTAGTTACAGGGCAACGTGTTGTAGTTAGTTACAGGGCAACGTGCTGTAGTTAGTTACAGGGCAACGTGCTGTAGTTAGTTATAGGGCAACGTGCTGTAGTTAGTTATAGGGCAACCCTGCTTCTAATTCTAGTAGCAACTAGTTCCCAGAACTACAGATAGCTGGAATCAGGATGGAATCAGCAGGAGGTCTGGAATCCTGTTATTTTTTTTGGGGGGGGGAAGTTAGAAGCATTTTCCCAGCCTATTTCAACATACTGTAGTGACTTAATACTATGAAACCTAGTTTTCGTTTAGCAGGCATTAGGTGGCCGGTTGTTATAGCAGGTCTACAGGCAGCTGATCTCTCTCTCTGGTGGGGGGGGGGGGGTGTTCCCTGAGACCTCCAGCCAATCACAGCCTTGGGTCAGAAGAAGTTAAACGTCATGGATCAGCTAGAGAGGTCACAGGGAACAGAGGAGTATTAGCCCAGATTCCAAGGCCTTCAGCCCCAATTATCCACGTCCTCCCCCAAAAGTGTACCCTTGCACACTTCCCATCGTGGATTTAACCAAATGGGAGGGAAACTCCAGCCAATCCGATGCTTTTAAATCCACGACGGGCAAATGGTCAAGTGCACCCTTCAGGAAGAGAGGGGGAACTGGGCTAAGAGGGGAGCTACCGTCGACAGTACACCAATAACTTTACCCCATACACAGAAGCCAAAGGTCGAGTGCTGAAACACAAAGGTCAATCGCAAAGGTCGTGTCCCAAAATTCCCTATATAGGGCCCTACATTATGGCCCCTCATTCACTATATAGGGCCCTACATTATGGCCCCTCATTCCCTATATAGGGCCCTCCATTATGGCCCCTCATTCACTATATAGGGCCCTACATTATGGCCCCTCATTCACTATATAGGGCCCTACATTATGGCCCCTCATGCCCTATATAGGGCCCTACATTATGGCCCCTCATTCACTATATAGGGCCCTACATTATGGCCCCTCATTCACTATACCGGGCATGACATTATGGCCCCTCATTCACTATACCGGGCATGACATTATGGCCCCTCGTTCCCTATATAGGGCACGACATTATGGCCCCTCGTTCCCTATATAGGGCACTACATTATGGCCCCTCATTCCCTATATAGGGCACTACATTATGGCCCCTCATTCCCTATATAGGGCACTACATTATGGTCCCTCATTCCCTATACCGGGCATGACATTATGGCCCCTCATTCCCTATATAGGGCCCTACATTATGGTCCCTCATTCACTATACCGGGCATGACATTATGGCCCCTCGTTCCCTATATAGGGCACGACATTATGGCCCCTCATTCCCTATATAGGGACCTAACTACATTATGGCCCCTCGTTCCCTATATAGGGCATGACATTATGGACCCTCATTCTCTATATAGGGCACTACATTATGGCCCCTCATGCCCTATATAGGCACTACATTGTGGCCCCTCGTTCCCTATATAGAACACTACATTGTGGCCCCTCGTTCCCTATATAGAACACTACATTGTGGCCCCTCGTTCCCTATATAGGGCAATACATTATGGCCCCTTACTCCCTATATAGGGCACTACATTATGGTCCCTCAAGCCCTATATAGGCACTACATTGTGGCCCCTCGTTCCCTATATAGGACACTACATTGTGGCCCCTCATGCCCTATATAGGGCACTACATTATGGCCCCCTACTCCCTATATAGGGCACTACATTATGGCCCCCTACTCCCTATATAGGGCACTACATTATGGTCCCTCATTCCCTATATAGGGCACTACATTATGGCCCCTCATTCCCGATATAGGGCACTACATTCTGGCCCCTCATTCCCTATACCGGGCACTACATTATGGCCCCTCATTCCCTATATAGGGCAATTCATTATGACCCCCTACTCCCTATATAGGGCACTACATTATGGCCCCTCATTCCCTATATAGGGCAATTCATTATGGCCCCTTACTCCCTATATAGGGCACTACATTATGCCCCCTCATTCCCTACGTAGGGCACTACATTATGGCCCATCACGCCCTATATAGGGCACTACATTTACATGTTAGTCATATAACAGACTATCAAGAGCCACTTACAGTCGTGAGTAATTTAGTAGACTCTGTGTTGTTGTCCAGTCCCCCCCTCACCTTGTGGTAGTTGTCCAGTCCCCCCCCCCCCCCTCACCTCGTAGTAGTTGTCCAGTCCGCCCCCCCCCCTCACCTCGTTATAGAAGAAGTGCACGGTGTGGTTGTTCAGTTTGAGTGACAGGGTCTTCAGGAAGGAGATATAATAGGCCATGATCTCCTCGTCTGAGAAGTCAAACTTGTGAACGATGATGGAGTTGACGTGGTTGTTGGACAGCAGGTAATCTAGAGGAGGAGAGATGAGGAGAACACAGTTATATGATGGGAGTTGATGTGGTTGTTGGACAGCAGGTAATCTAGAGGAGGAGAGATGAGGAGAACACAGTTATACAACAAAAATATCTTATTCAGGCTGATTAAAACTCTGGGGCATCTAAACCACAGGTGGCCAGTGTGTGTGTGTGTGTGTGTGTGTGTGTGTGTGTGTGTGTGTGTGTGTGTGTGTGTGTGTGTGTGTGTGTGTACTCACAGAGCGACGTCTCGTGGCTAATATTTTCAAACAGGATGTTGAGCGTCTGGAGTAGCTGGACACAGACGTAGCGACCGGACTTCTGACGAAGGATATTCAGGAAGAACGCAAACATGTTCTTCTCCAGGAAGAAGCTGAGAACAGAGAAGATACAGAGTAGAATAGAGTAGAATTAAGTAGAGTATGGTACAATAGAGAGGAATAGAGTAGAATAAAGTAGAGTAGAATAAAGTAGAGTAGAATTAAGTAGAGTATGGTACAATAGAGAGGAATAGAGTAGAATAAAGTAGAGTAGAATAAAGTAGAGTAGAATTAAGTAGAGTATGGTACAATAGATAGGAATAGAGTAGAATAAAGTAGAGTATAGTACAATAGATAGGAATAGAGTAGAATAAAGTAGAGTAGAATTAAGTAGAGTATGGTACAATAGATAGGAATAGAGTAGAATAAAGTAGAGTATAGTACAATAGATAGGAATAGAGTAGAATAAAGTAGAGTAGAATTAAGTAGAGTATGGTACAATAGAGAGGAATAGAGTAGAATATAGAGTAGAATCAAGTAGAGTAGAATTAAGTAGAGTATAGTACAATAGAGAGGAATAGAGTAGAATAAAGTAGAGTATAGTACAATAGATAGGAATAGAGTAGAATAAAGTAGAGTACAGTACAATAGATAGGAATAGAGTAGAATAAAGTAGAGTATAGTACAATAGATAGGAATAGAACAATGTTTAATAGAGTAGAGTACAGTACAATAGATAGGAATAGAGTAGAATAAAGTAGAGTACAGTACAATAGATAGGAATAGAGTAGAATAAAGTAGAGTACAGTACAATAGATAGGAATAGAGTAGAATAAAGTAGAGTGTAGTACAATAGATAGGAATAGAGTAGAACAAAGTAGAGTATAGTACAATAGATAGGAATAGAGTAGAATAAAGTAGAGTATAGTACAATAGATAGGAATAGAGTAGAATAAAGTAGAGTACAGTACAATAGAACAGTGTTTAATAGAGTAGAGTATAGTACAATAGATAGGAATAGAGGAGTAGAACAGAATAGAGTAGAATAAAGTAGAGTACAGTACAATAGATAGGAATAGAGGAGTAGAACAGAATAGAGTAGAATAAAATAGAGTACAGTACAATAGATAGGAATAGAGGAGTAGAACAGAATAGAGTAGAATAAAATAGAGTCGTGGTTAAAGTCTTACTCGAAGACGGAGCTGTCGTTCTGGTCTCCCCAGATGAGTATCTCAGTGATGGAGCGAATGGTCTCCACCAGCAAGTTCCTGTTGCTGTCGGTTACCGTCGTGTTCTTAGTCAGGACATGGTACATATACCTAGAGGGAGGAGAGAAGGAGGGAGGGAGAAGAAGAGGAGGGAGAAGAGGAAAGGAAGGGATGGGAGGATATGGACCATGGTAGAAAACAGGTTGTTTTTCAGTAAAACGTGTGGTGGCTATACCGCACTGTCAATTTGAACTGGCACACGCACTCTGGACGACGGAATATGACTAGCCTACCGTCACATAGACGGGATGGTATGGACTCAAACTAACCTTAATATATCTAGCTGTTGTAATGACACCCATCACGTAGCTAGCTAACGTTAGTATATCTAGCTGTTATCAAGTAATGACACCCATCATGTAGCTAGCTAACGTTAGTATATCTAGCTGTCATCAAGTAATGACACCCATCATGTAGTTAGTATATCTAGCTGTCATCAAGTAATGAGATCCATCATGTAGTTTGCTAACGTTAGTATATCTAGCTGTTATCAAGTAATGGCACCCATCATGTAGCTAGCTAGCTAACGTTAGTATATCTAGCTGTCATCAAGTAATGACACCCATCATGTAGCTAGCTAGCTAACGTTAGTATATCTAGCTGTCATCAAGTAATGAGACCCATCATGTAGCTAGCTAGCTAACATTAATATATCTAGCTGTCATCAAGTAATGAGACCCATCATGTAGCTAGCTAACGTTAGTCAATCTAGCTGTTATCAAGTAATGACACCCATCATGTAGTTAGTATATATAGCTGTCATCAAGTAATGAGACCCATCATGTAGCTAGTATATCTAGCTGTCATCAAGTAATGACACCCATCATGTAGCTAGCTAACGTTAGTATATCTAGCTGTCATCAAGTAATGACACCCATCATGTAGCTAGCTAATGTTAGTGGCTCTAGTTGTTAGCAAGTAATGACACCCATCATGTAGCTAGCTAGCTAACGTTAGTATATCTAGCTGTCATCAAGTAATGACACCCATCATGTAGCTAGCTAATGTTAGTGGCTCTAGTTGTTAGCAAGTAATGACACCCATCATGTAGCTAGCTAGCTAACGTTAGTATATCTAGCTGTCATCAAGTAATGACACCCATCATGTAGCTAGCTAACGTTAGTATATCTAGCTGTCATCAAGTAATGACACCCATCATGTAGTTAGCTAGCTAACGTTAGTATATCTAGCTGTCATCAAGTAATGACACCCATCATGTAGCTAGCTAGCTAACGTTAGTATATCTAGCTGCTATAATGACACCCGTCATGTAGTTAGCTAGCTAGCTAACGTTTCGTAGCTGTCATATACATCTGACATTGTTCACACAGTTGTGACAAGGAAACAACAGTAACGTTAGATAACTAACGCATTTGGTTTTACAGTACAAGCTAAGTGGATTAGCTAGGTATGCTAACCATGTTAACGTTAGCTTAGTAAACTATCGGGGTTAGCTGGCTAATTCGACCAAACAGTTGCGTTTTGTAACAGAAACGTATCATTTAAATTGGACAAATTCAGGTAGGTTCCTCCCCGTTCCTTTAATGTTGCTACCGTTTAAGTTACGTTTTGTAACAGAACGAGCGTAATGAATACACCCCCGCCGGGTAACCTTAGCAATTATGCTAGTTACTTACTTGAGATGGTCCAGGGAATGAATATTTTTAGTTTTCCCCTGTCCTCCTCCCCAACTCCGTGACCGACCGAACATAGTTGCACTTAAAAAAAAAGATGTTGATGCTAGCTTAGGGTTTTTTTTGCCTGTTATATCAATCCCATCACGTCCATATATCCCGTACAAGGTGTCCAATATATATATATATATATAGCTAACAAAATATCTAGCTAACCAAATAGCTCTGGCTAAGTAAGCGAGAAGGGGACATACCCGAACGTAGCTTGTGAGGAATAACGCGTTACGTAACTGGTTTAGTGCCGGGGAGTTTGGGACATGAAGTTTCTTTGTTGTTTTCCGGTAACACAATTTAATTAAAATGACAGTTACAAAAAACTACAAATCCCAATAGTGCTTTGGGGAAAAAAATCGAACCGATTTTTTTCTTCCAACAACTCGGGGACGTTGATTGGTCTTCATCCTACAACGAAGAACACAGCAGCCAATCAAATACCAATGCGAGGAGCCTTCGACGTAAAACGCAACTAATGTCAAAACCGATTGAAAGGCGGGATCAATGTGATCGATGTCTCAGTTGACCATTCACAGGACGGTATTCTTATGATGAACCAATCAAATACTTAAGCTATATAGACGTATCTGTACTGTTTTGACCGTAAGGTCGGACTGTTTTGATGCAGTTAGCGGAGATGTTGACATGAAAATGTAACGGGAGGTCTGGATTATCGAATGTATTTCCATCGATAGAACATATTCCTGTATAATAATAGAACGCTATAGTCGTTGGCCGGTAATAGCTAACCAGGGCAGGCATGTTGCAAATAACGCAACAGTTTTTTTTCCTTCGACCTTCTCAGAGAATATCAAGAATGCATCGAGTTAACACTGTGTTTACATGAACTAGCGGTGTCGAGCTGAACGTTTTTTTTTGTTGTTATAGGTTATTTCGTGTACCTCCTAACTAATGTCTATCGCTTGATAGCTATTGCAAAAGCTGGCATTTCAGGACAAATAATTGCTGTCTTCCCTGAAATGGACACTCCAAATACACTGTCCATGTTACTGCTGGTCTCAGAGCAGTGCCACTGTCCTTAACCTGCTCCTTGTCAACATAACTAGCTGAGCTAAACTTTCCCGGTTTACTTTTCTATGACACTCAAAACTTATGCTCGACTAGATTCGTTGGAATCGATCCTCAACGAACTTCCCTGTATGTTTTATCTGGGCCTGTTTTTTGTGAACGTTTTAATCCTCTACTATGCCTTTCTAATGGAATACATCGTCCTGAATGTGGGGATAGTGTTTCTACCGGAAGATATGGACCAGGCGCTGGTGGACCTAGGGGTACTATCTGACCCGGCCTCTGTCCCTTACGACACGGACACAGAACTCGATGTTTTCGAGAGGTACCTGGAGTGAGCTGAGGCCCAAGGCTAGAGAGCCAGAGAGAAGCGCCGCTGCACCGGCATGCTCCCCGGGGTGATCTGGACTCCTACCGGCCTGTGATGATGACGATGATGATGATGATGTTGGGAGAGACTGATACTGGGAACTCCAGGAGGAGGATATTTGTATTGGCTTGGAGCAACATTGGCTGCGGGATGAAAAAGTAAGGAGGGATAGAATGATAATGGTGATAGGATGACAGTTTGCTGCTGCAGTGATGCCAGGGGTGGGGGTGATGCCAGAATGGGGGTGATGCCAGAGGGGTGGGTGATGCCAGAATGGGGGTGATACCAGGGGTGTGGGTGATGCCAGGAGTGGGTGATGCCAGAATGGGGGTGATACCAGGGGTGTAAGTGATGCCAGAATGGGGGTGATGCCAGGGGGGTGTGGGTGATGCCAGGGGGGTGTGGGTGATGCCAGGAGTGTGGGTGATGCCAGAATGGGGGTGATGCCAGAATGTGGGTGATACCAGGGGTGTGGGTGATGCCAGGGGGGTGGGTGATGCCAGAATACGGGTGATGCCAAGGGTGTGGGTGATGCCAGAATGGGGGTGATACCAGGGGTGTGGGTGATGCCAGGAGTGGGTGATGCCAGAATGGGGGTGATACCAGGGGTGGAAGTGATGCCAGAATGGGGGTGATGCCAGGGGGGTGTGGGTGATGCCAGGAGTGTGGGTGATGCCAGAATGGGGGTGATGCCAGAATGTGGGTGATACCAGGGGTGTGGGTGATGCCAGGGGGGTGGGTGATGCCAGAATACGGGTGATGCCAAGGGTGTGGGTGATGCCAGAATGGGGGTGATGCCAGGATTTGGTTTGAATTGGGTTGGGCCCTCATCTCAACCCTGTAACATCCCTGACTATCCTCTATGTTGTAGAGAGTATCAACCCTGTAACATCCCTGACTATCCTCTATGTTGTAGAGAGTATCAACCCTGTAACATCCCTGACTATCCTCTATGTTGTAGAGAGGATCAACCCTGTAACATCCCTGACTATCCTCTATGTTGTAGAGAGGATCAACCCTGTAACATCCCTGACTATCCTCTATGTTGTAGAGAGGATCAACCCTGTAACATCCCTGACTATCCTCTATGTTGTAGGACCTACAGTCCTATAGTAAATATATTACTACATACTTTAACCTACAGTCCTATAGTAAATACAGACTATTCCTGCCCATCTTTAACCTACAGTCCTATAGTAAATACAGGCTATTCCTGCCCATCTTTAACCTACAGTCCTATAGTAAATACAGACTATTCCTGTCCATCTCTAACCTACAGTCCTATAGTAAATACAGGCTATTCCTGCCCATCTTTAACCTACAGTCCTATAGTAAATACAGGCTATTCCTGCCCATCTTTAACCTACAGTCCTATAGTAAATACAGGCTATTCCTGTCCATCTTTAACCTACAGTCCTATAGTAAATACAGGCTATTCCTGCCCATCTTTAACCTACAGTCCTATAGTAAATACAGGCTATTCCTGCCCATCTTTAACCTACAGTCCTATAGTAAATACAGACTATTCCTGCCCATCTTTAACCTACAGTCCTATAGTAAATACAGACTATTCCTGCCCATCTTTAACCTACAGTCCTATAGTAAATACAGGCTATTCCTTCCCATCTCTAACCTACAGTCCTATAGTAAATACAGGCTATTCCTTCCCATCTTTAACCTACAGTCCTATAGTAAATAGACTATTCCTGCCCATCTTTAACCTACAGTCCTATAGTAAATACAGGCTATTCCTGCCCATCTTTAACCTACAGTCCTATAGTAAATACAGACTATTCCTGCCCATCTTTAACCTACAGTCATATAGTAAATACAGACTATTCCTGCCCATCTTTAACCTACAGTCCTATAGTAAATACAGGCTATTCCTGCCCATCTTTAACCTACAGTCCTATAGTAAATACAGGCTATTCCTGCCCATCTTTAACCTACAGTCCTATAGTAAATACAGGCTATTCCTGCCCATCTTTAACCTACAGTCCTATAGTAAATACAGGCTATTCCTGCCCATCTCTAACCTACAGTCCTATAGTAAATACAGGCTATTCCTGCCCATCTTTAACCTACAGTCCTATAGTAAATACAGGCTATTCCTGCCCATCTTTAACCTACAGTCCTATAGTAAATACAGGCTATTCCTGTCCATCTTTAACCTACAGTCCTATAGTAAATACAGGCTATTCCTTCCCATCTCTAACCTACAGTCCTATAGTAAATACAGACTATTCCTGCCCATCTTTAACCTACAGTCCTATAGTAAATACAGACTATTCCTGCCCATCTTTAACCTACAGTCCTATAGTAAATACAGACTATTCCTGCCCATCTCTAACCTACAGTCCTATAGTAAATACATTACTACATACTCTAACCTACAGTCCTATAGTAAATACATTACTACATACTCTAACCTACAGTCCTATAGTAAATACATTACTACATACTCTAACCTACAGTCCTATAGTAAATACATTACTACATACTCTAACCTACAGTCCTATAGTAAATACATTACTACATACTGTAACCTACAGTCCTATAGTAAATACATTACTACATACTCTAACCTACAGTCCTATAGTAAATACATTACTACATACTGTAACCTACAGTCCTATATTAAATACAGGCTATTCCTGCCCATCTTTAACATGTGGCCCCTTGTCTTCTCCACAGGTTGTCAAGGCTCAAGACCAGATATCTGGAGACAGTCAGAACCAACAGACAGACAGGGCAATTCACAGCAGAGTTACCTGTCAAAACTGTCTTAACTGGCCAATCAACAAGCAGAACTGTCTAACTGTGGCCAATCAACAAGCAGAACTGTCTAACTGTGGCCAATCAACAAGCAGAACTGTCAAACTGTGTCCAATCAACAAGCAGAACAGTCTAACTGTGGCCAATCAATAAGCAGAACTGTCAAACTGTGTCCAGTCAACAAGAAGAACTGTCTAACTGGCCAATAACCAAGCTGACCTGTCGAACTGTGGCCAATCAACAAGCTGACCTGTCGAACTGTGGCCAATCAACAAGCAGACCTGTCTAACTGTGGCCAATCAACAAGCAGACCTGTCTAACTGTGTCCAATCAACAAGCCGGACTGTCTAACTGTGGCCAATCAAACAAGCAGACCTGTCTAACTGTGGCCAATCAACAAGCCAGACTGTCTAACTGTGGCCAATCAACAAGCAGACCTGTCTAACTGTGGCCAATCAACAAGCCGGACTGTCTAACTATGGCCAATCAACAAGCAGGACTGTCTAACTGGCCAATCAACAAGCAGGACTGTGACTGGCCAATCAACAAGCAGGACTGTCTAACTGGCCAATCAACAAGCAGGACTGTGACTGGCCAATCAACAAGCAGGACTGTGACTGGCCAATCAACAAGCAGGACTGTGACTGGCCAGTCAACAAGCAGGACTGTGACTGGCCAATTAACAAGCAGAACTGTCCAACTGGCCAATCAACAAGCAGAACATTGCGCGATCAGGGGACAACGTCACACTAACTCTGACCCTAGAGAACTGACCTAGGATCAGTCAACCTGACAGGACAGCACTGTAGTGTTTACTAACTCTGACCCTAGAGAACTGACCTAGGATCAGTCAACCTGACAGGACTGTAGTGCTTACTAACTCTGACCCTAGAGAACTGACCTAGGATCAGTCAACCTGACAGGACAGCACTGTAGTGTTTACTAACTCTGACCCTAGAGAACTGACCTAGGATCAGTCAACCTGACAGGACAGCACTGTAGTGTTTACTAACTCTGACCCTAGAGAACTGACCTAGGATCAGTCAACCTGACAGGACAGCACTGTAGTGTTTACTAACTCTGACCCTAGAGAACTGACCTAGGATCAGTCGACCTGACAGGACAGCGCTGTAGTGTTTACTAACTCTGACCCTAGAGAACTGACCTAGGATCAGTCAACCTGACAGGACAGCACTGTAGTGTTTACTATCTCTGACCCTAGAGAACTGACCTAGGATCAGTCAACCTGACAGGACAGCACTGTAGTGTTTACTATCTCTGACCCTAGAGAACTGACCTAGGATCAGTCAACCTGACAGGACTGTAGTGTTTACTAACTCTGACCCTAGAGAACTGACCTAGAATCAGTCAACCTGACAGGACAGGACTGTAGTGCTTACTAACTCTGACCCTAGAGAACTGACCTAGGATCAGTCAACTTGCTTCAGGTTCTTCTACACTTCTGGGAATGTTATCACATTTGTTTAAAGACTGTTTTAAACAACCAGGAAACCACCAGTTATTTCTGGTTGTTTATCAGCGTTAGCTGGCTTAGCTCGTTGATCCTGCTTTTGTATCGTACCCCTCAGGAGGTGTGGACTGGAGAAGTGTTTGTGTTGTTAAGAGATGAAGGACATTTGACAGATTGTGGTCCGGTCCTCCTCCTCTTCCTCCTCCTCTCGTCGTTCATCTTGGCCACTGTGACGGGTGTGAACAAACACAGGTGACTCGTGTTTAGTACCGATCTAGGATCAGCGTGCCATCCACCAGGGGGGGGGACAGGAAGTGACCGTTAGATCGGTGCCTGTAGACTCTAGAGGCAGCTTCACCTTGCTCTGCTCTGACTCTGACTCTCTCAAAGGGGAGAGGTCTATGTTCATGTTGTCTCTGGTGTCTGCCAATCAATAATCAATAATACTGTATCAGCTTGGTCCTGATCAATAACCCACCACAGACCAGCTGCTGGCAGTCACCAGGCTGCTTCCCTGCTAGGCTCCTCCCCCCCCGGATAACAACTCCCAGCGTGCATTGGGCTGGACGGCTGAAGTACCTGGTGACTTTACTGCTAATGTCAATCAACCTCTACGCTATAACGGCTCATAAGAGATTAGACTGGGTTTATAATGCAGTGTTGTTCCTCTGCCCTGTTGGCTGTGTATTATAATGGGGGGGGGGGGAGTCTCACCCCACCCACCTGTAGATGGCAGGAACACCCACCTGGGGGGGACACACCCTGGGCCCTTTACGTCAATAGAAGGCTCTGATGCCATACACCCCCCCCCACCCCACCCACCTGTAGATAGCAGTAACACCCCCCCCCCCCCCACCCCAACCACCTGTAGATGGCAGTAACACCCCCCCCAACCACCTGTAGGTAGCAGTAACACCCAACCCCCCCCCCCACCCCAACCACCTGTAGATAGCAATAACACCCCTCCACCCCAACCACCTGTAGATGGCAGTAACACCCCACCCCAATCACCTGTAGATGGCAGTAACACCCCCCCACCTCAACCACCTGTAGATAGCAATAACGCCCCCCCCACCCCAACCACCTGTAGATGGCAGTAACACCCCAACCACCTGTAGATGGCAGTAACACCCCCCCAACCACCTGTAGATAGCAGTAACAACCGCCCCCCCCCCCCCCCCCACCACCACCACCACGCACGGCAGCCATTTTAAACCAAAACGTTTCAGCAGTGCACATCAGCTGACAGTAGAGAGGTCAGGAGGACATCTTACACCCTCTTCATCATCAAGACACCCCAGCCTTCACATCATCATCATCATGAAGACATCCACCCCAGCACCAGCCTTCACATCCTCTTCATCATCATCATTAAGACATCCCCCCAGCACCAGTCTTCACATCCTCTTCATCATCATCATTAAGACATCCCCCCCAGCACGAGCCTTCACATCCTCTTCATCATCATCATTAAGACATCCCCCCAGCACCAGCCTTCACATCCTCTTCATCATCATCATTAAGACATCCCCCCAGCACCAGTCTTCACATCCTCTTCATCATCATCATTAAGACATCCCCCCCAGCACGAGCCTTCACATCCTCTTCATCATCATCATGAAGAAATCCACCCCAGCACCAGCCTTCACATCCTCTTCATCATCATCATTAAGACATCCCCCCCAGCACTAGCCTTCACATCCTCTTCATCATCATCATTATGACATCCCACCCCAGCCTTCACATCCTCTTCATCATCATCATTAAGACATCCCCCCCAGCACCAGCCTTCACATCCTCTTCATCATCATCATTATGACATCCCACCCCAGCCTTCACATCTTCTTCATCATCATCATGAAGACATCCCCCCAGCACCAGCCTTCACATCCTCTTCATCATCATCAAGACATCCCACCCCAGCCTTCACATCCTCTTCATCATCATCATTAAGACATCCACCCCAGCACCAGCCTTCACATCTTCTTCATCATCATCATGAAGACATCCACCCCAGCACCAGCCTTCACATCCTCTTCATCATCATCATTATGACATCCCACCCCAGCCTTCACATCCTCTTCATCATCATCATGAAGACATCCCCCCCCAGCACCAGCCTTCACATCCTCTTCATCATCATCATTGTGACATCCCAGCACCAGCCTTCACATCCTCTTCATCATCATCATTAAGACACCCCCCCAAGCACCAGTCTTCACATCCTCTTCATCATCATCATTAAGACATCCCCCCAGCACCAGCCTTCACATCCTCTTCATCATCATCAAGACATCCCACCCCAGCCTTCACATCCTCTTCATCATCATCATTACGTGATATAAGGAGAAGCTATGATGTGTTATAAGAAGCTATGACGTGTTATAAGAAGCTATGACGTGTTATAAGAAGCTATGATGTGTTATAAGGAGCTATGATGTGTTATAAGAAGCTATGATGTGTTATAAGCTTTGACGTGTTAAGCTATGATAGGTTATAACACATGACGTGTTTTAAGAAGCTATGATGGGTTATAAGGAGCTATGATGTGTTATAAGAAGCTATGACGTGTTATATGGAGCTATGACGTGTTATAAGGAGCTATGATGTGTTATAATGTGTTATAAGGAGCTATGATGTGTTATAATGAGCTATGATGTGTTATAACGTGTTATAGGGAGCTATGATGGGTTATAAGGAGCTATGGCGTGTTATAAGGAGCTATGGCGTGTTATAAGGAGCTATGACGTGTTATAAGGAGCTATGACGTGTTATAAGGAGCTATGACGTGTTATAAGGAGCTATGATGTGTTATAAGGAGCTACGACGTGTTATAAGGAGCTATGACGTGTTTTAAGAAGCTACGACGTGTTATAAGGAGCTATGATGTGTTATAAGGAGCTATGACGTGTTATAACATGTTATAAGGAGCTATGACGTGTTATAAGGAGCTATGATGTGTTATGACGTGTTATAAGGAGCTATAAGCATTCATACAGTGGTTCATATTCCAATGCATATTTAATAAACCATCGATGAGTGGATGAACACGTGTTATAAGGACCTATGATGTGTTATAACGTGTTATAAGGAGCTATGACGTGTTATAAGGAGCTATAAGCATTCATACAGTGGTTCATATTCCAATGTATATTTAATACACCATCGATGAGTGGATGAACACGTGTTATAAGGAGCTATGACGTGTTATAAGGAGCTATGATGTGTTATAACGTGTTATAAGGAGCCATGATGTGTTATAATGTGTTATAAGGAGCTATGACGTGTTATAAGGAGCTATAATGTGTTATAAGGAGCTATGACGTGTTATAAGGAGCTAGGACGTGTTATAACATGTTATAAGAAGCTACGACGTGTTATAAGAAGCTCTGATGTGTTATGACGTGTTATAAGAAGCTATGATGTGTTATAACATGTTATAAGGAGCTATGACGTGTTATAACATGTTATAAGGAGCTATAACGTGTTATAACGTGTTATAAGGAGCTATTATGTGTTATAAGGAGCTATAAGCGTTCATACACTGGTTCATATTCCAATGCATATTTAATAAACCATCGATGAGTGGATGAACATTAGTTTCTGTCAACCTTTTTTTCTAAATCGTTTTCAATTAACAAGTTGAGGAAGACCTCTTTCTATAGATGTCCTATGTACAGCTGTAGGTCTCCTGTATTCCATGGCCAAGAACCCCCCCCCCCCCCCCCCCCCATGATACTCAACTGGCGGACCAGATCCGGTCCCAGAATGGGGTCAATACGGACCGAGGGTCTCCTCCTTCCTTTTTTACTTAAGTCAGGCTTCGGCCCTTATATCACATAAGACATGGAAGAATGTGTAGAATTGTGGGAAATGAGCTTTAAAACGCCAAAAAATCTGCCCCATACAAAATGGATACAATTGCACCTTTTAAAACAGCACGATTTTCTCTCCGCCAACAAGAGGGGTGTGGAAAGTTTGTGAATGCAGCGGCTGGGGAGGTGGAGGTTTGTTACCACGGCGATAAATTACATGATCCATCCGGACCTTTTCAAATAGTTCTCGAGTAGGGAAGATCATCAAGGACAGCCTTTTCACCCTGCTACCATCTAGAAGGTCTTCAATGACCTCAGCCCCCCCCCGTGCCCCAGCCTGTTCACCCTGCTACCATCTAGAAGGTCTTCAATGACCTCAGCCCCCCCCCCCCCCGTGCCCCAGCCTGTTCACCCTGCTACCAACTAGAAGGTCTTCAATGACCTCAGCCCCCCCCGTGCCCCAACCTGTTCACCAGCCCCCCCCCCAACCACAGCCTGTTCACCCTGCTACCATCTAGAAGGTCTTCAATGACCTCAGCCCCCCCCCCCCACTCCGTGCCCCAGCCTGTTCACCCTGCTACCATCTAGAAGGTCTTCAATGACCTCAGCCCCCCCCAACCACAGCCTGTTCACCCTGCTACCATCTAGAAGGTCTTCAATGACCTCAGCCCCCCCCCCCGTGCCCCAGCCTGTTCACCCTGCTACCATCTAGAAGGTCTTCAATGACCTCAGCCCCCCCTGTGCCCCAGCCTGTTCACCCTGCTACCATCTAGAAGGTCTTCAATGACCTCAGCCCCCCCTGTGCCCCAGCCTGTTCACCCTGCTACCATCTAGAAGGTCTTCAATGACCTCAGCCCCCCCCCCGTGCCCCAGCCTGTTCACCCTGCTACCATCTAGAAGGTCTTCAATGACCTCAGCCCCCCCCCGTGCCACAGCCTGTTCACCCTGCTACCATCTAGAAGGTCTTCAATGACCTCAGCCCCCCCCCCCCGTGCCCCAGCCTGTTCACCCTGCTACCATCTAGAAGGTCTTCAATGACCTCAGCCCCCCCCAACCACAGCCTGTTCACCCTGCTACCATCTAGAAGGTCTTCAATGACCTCACCCCCCCCCCCCCCCGTGCCCCAGCCTGTTCACCCTGCTACCATCTAGAAGGTCTTCAATGACCTCAGCCCCCCCCAACCACAGCCTGTTCACCCTGCTACCATCTAGAAGGTCTTCAATGACCTCAGACCCCCGCCCCCCACCCGTGCCCCAGCCTGTTCACCCTGCTACCATCTAGAAGGTCTTCAATGACCTCAGCCCCCCCGTGCCCCCCCCCCCCCCCCCCCCGTGCCCCAGCCTGTTCCCCCTGCTACCATCTAGAAGGCAGAGACAGCACAGGTGCATCAAGGCTGGGACTGAGAGACTGAGAAACAGCTTCTATATCAAGGCCATCACACTGTTAAATAGTCACGACTAGTCGGCCTCCCCCCAGTACCCTGAACTATAGTCACTGTTACTAGTCTCCCCCCAGTACCCTGAACTATAGTCACTGTTACTAGTCTCCCCCCAGTACCCTGAACTATAGTCACTGTTACTAGTCTCCCCCCAGTACCCTGAACTATAGTCACTGTTACTAGTCTCCCCCCAGTACCCTGAACTATAGTAACTGTTACTAGCCTCCCCCCAGTACCCTGAACTATAGTCACTGTTACTAGTCTCCCCACAGTACCCTGCCCTGAACTATAGTCAATGTTACTAGCCTCCACCCAGTACCCTGAACTATAGTCACTGTTACTAGCCTCCCCCCAGTACCCTGAACTATAGTCAATGTTACTAGCCTCCCCCAGTACCCTGAACTATAGTCACTGTTACTAGCCTCCCCCAGTACCCTGAACTATAGTCACTGTTACTAGTCTCCCCCCAGTACCCTGAACTATAGTCACTGTTACTAGTCTCCCCCCAGTACCCTGAACTATAGTCACTGTTACTAGTGCCCCCCAGTACCCTGAACTATAGTCACTGTTACTAGCCTCCCCCCAGTACCCTGAACTATAGTCACTGTTACTAGCCTCCCCCCAGTACCCTGCCCTGAACTATAGTCACTGTTACTAGCCTCCCCCCAGTACCCTGAACTATAGTCACTGTTACTAGTCTCCCCCCAGTACCCTGAACTATAGTCACTGTTACTAGTCTCCCCCCAGTACCCTGCACTATAGTCACTGTTACTAGTCTCCCCCCAGTACCCTGCCCTGAACTATAGTCACTGTTACTAGTCTCCCCCCAGTACCCTGAACTATAGTCACTGTTACTAGTCTCCCCCCAGTACCCTGAACTATAGTCACTGTTACTAGTCTCCCCCCAGTACCCTGCCCTGAACTATAGTCACTGTTACTAGCCTCCCCCCAGTACCCTGAACTATAGTCACTGTTACTAGTCTCCCCCCAGTACCCTGAACTATAGTCACTGTTACTAGTCTCCCCCCAGTACCCTGAACTATAGTCACTGTTACTAGTCTCCCCCCAGTACCCTGAACTATAGTCACTGTTACTAGTCTCCCCCCAGTACCCTGAACTATAGTCACTGTTACTAGTCTCCCCCCAGTACCCTGCCCTGAACTATAGTCACTGTTACTAGCCTCCCCCCAGTACCCTGAACTATAGTCACTGTTACTAGTCTCCCCCAGTACCCTGAACTATAGTCACTGTTACTAGCCTCCCCCCAGTACCCTGCCCTGAACTATAGTCACTGTTACTAGCCTCCCCCCAGTACCCTGAACTATAGTCACTGTTACTAGTCTCCCCCCAGTACCCTGAACTATAGTCACTGTTACTAGTCTCCCCCCAGTACCCTGAACTATAGTCACTGTTACTAGTCTCCCCCCAGTACCCTGAACTATAGTCACTGTTACTAGTCTCCCCCCAGTACCCTGAACTATAGTCACTGTTAACTATAGTCACTGTTACTAGTCTCCCCCCAGTACCCTGCCCTGAACTATAGTCACTGTTACTAGCCTCCCCCCAGTACCCTGAACTATAGTCACTGTTACTAGTCTCCCCCAGTACCCTGAACTATAGTCACTGTTACTAGCCTCCCCCCAGTACCCTGAACTATAGTCACTGTTACTAGTCTCCCCCCAGTACCCTGAACTATAGTCACTGTTACTAGTCTCCCCCAGTACCCTGAACTATAGTCACTGTTTCTAGCCTCCCCCCAGTACCCTGAACTATAGTCACTGTTACTAGTCTCCCCCCAGTACCCTGATCTATAGTCACTGTTACTAGCCTCCCCCCAGTACCCTGAACTATAGTCACTGTTACTAGCCTCCCCCCAGTACCCTGAACTATAGTCACTGTTACTAGTCTCCCCCCAGTACCCTGAACTATAGTAACTGTTACTAGCCTCCCCCCAGTACCCTGAACTATAGTCACTGTTACTAGTCTCCCCCCAGTACCCTGCCCTGAACTATAGTCACTGTTACTAGTCTCCCCCCAGTACCCTGAACTATAGTCACTGTTACTAGTCTCCCCCCAGTACCCTGAACTATAGTCACTGTTACTAGCCTCCCCCCAGTACCCTGAACTATAGTCACTGTTACTAGCCTCCACCCAGTACCCTGAACTATAGTCACTGTTACTAGTCTCCCCCCAGTACCCTGAACTATAGTCACTGTTACTAGTCTCCCCCCAGTACCCTGAACTATAGTCACTGTTACTAGTCTCCCCCCAGTACCCTGAACTATAGTCACTGTTACTAGCCTCCCCCCAGTACCCTGAACTATAGTCACTGTTACTAGTCTCCCCCCAGTACCCTGAACTATAGTCACTGTTACTAGCTCCCCCCAGTACCCTGAACTATAGTCACTGTTACTAGTCTCCCCCCAGTACCCTGAACTATAGTCACTGTTACTAGTCTCCCCCCAGTACCCTGAACTATAGTCACTGTTACTAGTCTCCCCCCAGTACCCTGAACTATAGTCACTGTTACTAGCCTCCCCCCAGTACCCTGAACTATAGTCACTGTTACTAGCCTCCCCCCAGTACCCTGAACTATAGTCACTGTTACTAGTCTCCCCCCAGTACCCTGCCCTGAACTATAGTCACTGTTACTAGTCTCCCCCCAGTACCCTGAACTATAGTCACTGTTACTAGTCTCCCCCCAGTACCCTGAACTATAGTCACTGTTACTAGTCTCCCCCCAGTACCCTGAACTATAGTCACTGTTACTAGCCTCCCCCCAGTACCCTGAACTATAGTCACTGTTACTAGTCTCCCCCCAGTACCCTGAACTATAGTCACTGTTACTAGCCTCCCCCCAGTACCCTGAACTATAGTCACTGTTACTAGCCTCCACCCAGTACCCTGAACTATAATCACTGTTACTAGTCTCCCCCCAGTACCCTGAACTATAGTCACTGTTACTAGTCTCCCCCCAGTACCCTGAACTATAGTCACTGTTACTAGTCTCCCCCCAGTACCCTGAACTATAGTCACTGTTACTAGCCTCCCCCCAGTACCCTGAACTATAGTCACTGTTACTAGTCTCCCCCCAGTACCCTGAACTATAGTCACTGTTACTAGTCTCCCCCCAGTACCCTGAACTATAGTCACTGTTACTAGTCTCCCCCCAGTACCCTGAACTATAGTCACTGTTACTAGCCTCCCCCCAGTACCCTGAACTATAGTCACTGTTACTAGCCTCCCCCCAGTACCCTGAACTATAGTCACTGTTACTAGTCCCCCCCCAGTACCCTGCCCTGAACTATAGTCACTGTTACTAGTCTCCCCCCAGTACCCTGAACTATAGTCACTGTTACTAGTCTCCCCCCAGTACCCTGAACTATAGTCACTGTTACTAGTCTCCCCCCAGTACCCTGAACTATAGTCACTGTTACTAGCCTCCCCCCAGTACCCTGAACTATAGTCACTGTTACTAGTCTCCCCCCAGTACCCTGAACTATAGTCACTGTTACTAGTCTCCCCCCAGTACCCTGAACTATAGTCACTGTTACTAGCCTCCCCCCAGTACCCTGAACTATAGTCACTGTTACTAGCCTCCCCCCAGTACCCTGAACTATAGTCACTGTTACTAGTCTCCCCCCAGTACCCTGCCCTGAACTATAGTCACTGTTACTAGTCTCCCCCCAGTACCCTGAACTATAGTCACTGTTACTAGTCTCCCCCAGTACCCTGAACTATAGTCACTGTTACTAGTCTCCCCCCAGTACCCTGATCTATAGTCACTGTTACTAGCCTCCCCCCAGTACCCTGATCTATAGTCACTGTTACTAGCCTCCCCCCAGTACCCTGAACTATAGTCAGTGTTACTAGTCTCCCCCCAGTACCCTGAACTATAGTCACTGTTACTAGCCTCCCCCCAGTACCCTGAACTATAGTCACTGTTACTAGTCTCCCCCCAGTACCCTGAACTATAGTCACTGTTACTAGTCTCCCCCCAGTACCCTGAACTATAGTCACTGTTACTAGTCTCCCCCCAGTACCCTGCCCTGAACTATAGTCACTGTTACTAGTCTCCCCCAGTACCCTGAACTATAGTCACTGTTACTAGCCTCCCCAGTACCCTGAACTATAGTCACTGTTACTAGCCTCCCCCAGTACCCTGAACTATAGTCACTGTTACTAGTCTCCCCCAGTACCCTGAACTATAGTCACTGTTACTAGTCTCCCCCCAGTACCCTGATCTATAGTCACTGTTACTAGCCTCCCCCCAGTACCCTGATCTATAGTCACTGTTACTAGCCTCCCCCCAGTACCCTGAACTATAGTCAGTGTTACTAGTCTCCCCCCAGTACCCTGAACTATAGTCACTGTTACTAGCCTCCCCCCAGTACCCTGAACTATAGTCACTGTTACTAGTCTCCCCCCAGTACCCTGAACTATAGTCACTGTTACTAGTCTCCCCCCAGTACCCTGAACTATAGTCACTGTTACTAGTCTCCCCCCAGTACCCTGCCCTGAACTATAGTCACTGTTACTAGTCTCCCCCCAGTACCCTGAACTATAGTCACTGTTACTAGTCTCCCCCCAGTACCCTGCCCTGAACTATAGTCACTGTTACTAGTCTCCCCCCAGTACCCTGAACTATAGTCACTGTTACTAGTCTCGCCCCAGTACCCTGCCCTGAACTATAGTCACTGTTACTAGTCTCCCCCCAGTACCCTGCCCTGAACTATAGTCACTGTTACTAGCCTCCCCCCAGTACCCTGCCCTGAGCTATAGTCACTGTTACTAGTCTCCCCCCAGTACCCTGAACTATAGTCACTGTTACTAGTCTCCCCCCAGTACCCTGAACTATAGTCACTGGTAACAGGGTGTCCCCCCAGTACCCTGAACTATAGTCACTGTTACTAGCCTCCCCAGTACCCTGAACTATAGTCACTGTTACTAGTCTCCCCCCAGTACCCTGAACTATAGTCACTGTTACTAGCCTCCCCCCAGTACCCTGAACTATAGTCACTGTTACTAGCCTCCACCCAGTACCCTGAACTATAGTCACTGTTACTAGTCTCCCCCCAGTACCCAGAACTATAGTCACTGTTACTAGTCTCCCCCCAGTACCCTGAACTATAGTCACTGTTACTAGTCTCCCCCCAGTACCCTGAACTATAGTCACTGTTACTAGCCTCCCCCCAGTACCCTGAACTATAGTCACTGTTACTAGTCTCCCCCCAGTACCCTGAACTATAGTCACTGTTACTAGCCTCCCCCCAGTACCCTGAACTATAGTCACTGTTACTAGTCTCCCCCCAGTACCCTGAACTATAGTCACTGTTACTAGTCTCCCCCCAGTACCCTGAACTATAGTCACTGTTACTAGCCTCCCCCCAGTACCCTGAACTATAGTCACTGTTACTAGCCTCCCCCCAGTACCCTGAACTATAGTCACTGTTACTAGTCTCCCCCCAGTACCCTGCCCTGAACTATAGTCACTGTTACTAGTCTCCCCCCAGTACCCTGAACTATAGTCACTGTTACTAGTCTCCCCCCAGTACCCTGAACTATAGTCACTGTTACTAGCCTCCCCCAGTACCCTGAACTATAGTCACTGTTACTAGTCTCCCCCAGTACCCTGAACTATAGTCACTGTTTCTAGCCTCCCCCCAGTACCCTGAACTATAGTCACTGTTACTAGTCTCCCCCCAGTACCCTGAACTATAGTCACTGTTACTAGCCTCCCCCCAGTACCCTGAACTATAGTCACTGTTACTAGCCTCCCCCCAGTACCCTGAACTATAGTCACTGTTACTAGTCTCCCCCCAGTACCCTGAACTATAGTCACTGTTACTAGTCTCCCCCCAGTACCCTGAACTATAGTCACTGTTACTAGTCTCCCCCCAGTACCCTGAACTATAGTCACTGTTACTAGTCTCCCCCCAGTACCCTGAACTATAGTCACTGTTACTAGTCTCCCCCCAGTACCCTGAACTATAGTCACTGTTACTAGTCTCCCCCCAGTACCCTGAACTATAGTCACTGTTACTAGCCTCCCCCAGTACCCTGAACTATAGTCACTGTTACCAGCCTCCCCCCAGTACCCTGAACTATAGTCAATGTAACTAGCCTCCCCCCAGTACCCTGAACTATAGTCATTGTTACTAGCCTCCCCCCAGTACCCTGAACTATAGTCACTGTTACTGGCCTCCCCCCAGTACCCTGAACTATAGTCACTGTTACTAGTCTCCCCCCATTACCCTGAACTATAGTCACTGTTACTAGCCTCCCCCCAGTACCCTGATCTATAGTCACTGTTACTAGCCTCCACCCAGTACCCTGCCCTGAACTATAGTCACTGTTACTAGCCTCCCCCCAGTACCCTGAACTATAGTCACTGTTACTAGCCTCCCCCCAGTACCCTGAACTATAGTCACTGTTACTAGCCTCCCCCCAGTACCCTGAACTATAGTCACTGTTACCAGCCTCCCCCCAGTACCCTGAACTATAGTCACTGTTACTAGCCTCCCCCCAGTACCCTGAACTATAGTCACTGTTACTAGCCTCCACCCAGTACCCTGAACTATAGTCACTGTTACTAGCCTCCCCCCAGTACCCTGAACTATAGTCACTGTTACTAGCCTCCCCCCAGTACCCTGAACTATAGTCACTGTTACTAGTCTCCCCCCAGTACCCTGAACTATAGTCACTGTTACTAGTCTCCCCCCAGTACCCTGCCCTGAACTATAGTCACTGTTACTAGTCTCCAACCAGTACCCTGAACTATAGTCACTGTTACTAGCCTCCACCCAGTACCCTGAACTATAGTCACTGTTACTAGTCTCCCCCCAGTACCCTGAACTATAGTAACTCTTACTAGCCTCCCCCCAGTACCCTGAACTATAGTCACTGTTACTAGTCTCCACCCAGTACCCTGAACTATAGTCACTGTTACTAGTCTCCCCCCAGTACCCTGAACTATAGTAACTGTTACTAGTCTCCCCCCAGTACCCTGCCCTGAACTATAGTCACTGTTACTAGTCTCCCCCCAGTACCCTGAACTATAGTCACTGTTACTAGCCTCCACCCAGTACCCTGAACTATAGTAACTGTTACTAGTCTCCCCCCAGTACCCTGAACTATAGTCACTGTTACTAGCCTCCCCCCAGTACCCTGAACTATAGTCACTGTTACTAGTCTCTACCAGTACCCTGAACTATAGTCACTGTTACTAGTCTCCCCCCAGTACCCTGCCCTGAACTATAGTCACTGTTACTAGTCTCCCCCCAGTACCCTGAACTATAGTCACTGTTACTAGTCTCCCCCAGTACCCTGAACTATAGTCACTGTTACTAGTCTCCCCCCAGTACCCTGATCTATAGTCACTGTTACTAGCCTCCCCCCAGTACCCTGATCTATAGTCACTGTTACTAGCCTCCCCCCAGTACCCTGAACTATAGTCAGTGTTACTAGTCTCCCCCCAGTACCCTGAACTATAGTCACTGTTACTAGCCTCCCCCCAGTACCCTGAACTATAGTCACTGTTACTAGTCTCCCCCCAGTACCCTGAACTATAGTCACTGTTACTAGTCTCCCCCCAGTACCCTGCCCTGAACTATAGTCACTGTTACTAGTCTCCCCCCAGTACCCTGAACTATAGTCACTGTTACTAGCCTCCCCAGTACCCTGAACTATAGTCACTGTTACTAGCCTCCCCCAGTACCCTGAACTATAGTCACTGTTACTAGTCTCCCCCGGTACCCTGAACTATAGTCACTGTTACTAGTCTCCCCCCAGTACCCTGATCTATAGTCACTGTTACTAGCCTCCCCCCAGTACCCTGATCTATAGTCACTGTTACTAGCCTCCCCCCAGTACCCTGAACTATAGTCAGTGTTACTAGTCTCCCCCCAGTACCCTGAACTATAGTCACTGTTACTAGCCTCCCCCCAGTACCCTGAACTATAGTCACTGTTACTAGTCTCCCCCCAGTACCCTGAACTATAGTCACTGTTACTAGTCTCCCCCCAGTACCCTGAACTATAGTCACTGTTACTAGTCTCCCCCCAGTACCCTGCCCTGAACTATAGTCACTGTTACTAGTCTCCCCCCAGTACCCTGAACTATAGTCACTGTTACTAGTCTCCCCCCAGTACCCTGCCCTGAACTATAGTCACTGTTACTAGTCTCCCCCTAGTACCCTGAACTATAGTCACTGTTACTAGTCTCCCCCCAGTACCCTGCCCTGAACTATAGTCACTGTTACTAGTCTCCCCACAGTACCCTGCCCTGAACTATAGTCACTGTTACTAGCCTCCCCCCAGTACCCTGCCCTGAGCTATAGTCACTGTTACTAGTCTCCCCCCAGTACCCTGAACTATAGTCACTGTTACTAGTCTCCCCCCAGTACCCTGAACTATAGTCACTGGTAACAGGGTGTCCCCCCAGTACCCTGAACTATAGTCACTGTTACTAGTCTCCCCCCAGTACCCTGCCCTGAACTATAGTCACTGTTACTAGCCTCCCCCCAGTACCCTGCCCTGAGCTATAGTCACTGTTACTAGTCTCCCCCCAGTACCCTGAACTATAGTCACTGTTACTAGTCTCCCCCCAGTACCCTGAACTATAGTCACTGTTACTAGTCTCCCCCCAGTACCCTGAACTATAGTCACTGTTACTAGTCTCCCCCCAGTACCCTGAACTATAGTCACTGTTACTAGTCTCCCCCCAGTACCCTGAACTATAGTCACTGTTACTAGTCTCCCCCCAGTACCCTGAACTATAGTCACTGTTACTAGCCTCCCCCAGTACCCTGAACTATAGTCACTGTTACCAGCCTCCCCCCAGTACCCTGAACTATAGTCAATGTAACTAGCCTCCCCCCAGTACCCTGAACTATAGTCATTGTTACTAGCCTCCCCCCAGTACCCTGAACTATAGTCACTGTTACTGGCCTCCCCCCAGTACCCTGAACTATAGTCACTGTTACTAGTCTCCCCCCAGTACCCTGAACTATAGTCACTGTTACTAGCCTCCCCCCAGTACCCTGATCTATAGTCACTGTTACTAGCCTCCACCCAGTACCCTGCCCTGAACTATAGTCACTGTTACTAGCCTCCCCCCAGTACCCTGAACTATAGTCACTGTTACTAGCCTCCCCCCAGTACCCTGAACTATAGTCACTGTTACTAGCCTCCCCCCAGTACCCTGAACTATAGTCACTGTTACCAGCCTCCCCCCAGTACCCTGAACTATAGTCACTGTTTCTAGCCTCCCCCCAGTACCCTGAACTATAGTCACTGTTACTAGCCTCCACCCAGTACCCTGAACTATAGTCACTGTTACTAGCCTCCCCCCAGTACCCTGAACTATAGTCACTGTTACTAGCCTCCCCCCAGTACCCCGGACTATAGTCACTGTTACTAGTCTCCCCCCAGTACCCTGAACTATAGTCACTGTTACTAGTCTCCCCCGAGTACCCTGCCCTGAACTATAGTCACTGTTACTAGTCTCCACCCAGTACCCTGAACTATAGTCACTGTTACTAGCCTCCACCCAGTACCCTGAACTATAGTCACTGTTACTAGTCTCCCCCCAGTACCCTGAACTATAGTAACTCTTACTAGCCTCCCCCCAGTACCCTGAACTATAGTCACTGTTACTAGTCTCCACCCAGTACCCTGAACTATAGTCACTGTTACTAGTCTCCCCCCAGTACCCTGAACTATAGTAACTGTTACTAGTCTCCCCCCAGTACCCTGCCCTGAACTATAGTCACTGTTACTAGTCTCCCCCCAGTACCCTGAACTATAGTCACTGTTACTAGCCTCCACCCAGTACCCTGAACTATAGTAACTGTTACTAGTCTCCCCCCAGTACCCTGAACTATAGTCACTGTTACTAGCCTCCCCCCAGTACCCTGAACTATAGTCACTGTTACTAGTCTCTACCAGTACCCTGAACTATAGTCACTGTTACTAGTCTCCCCCCAGTACCCTGCCCTGAACTATAGTCACTGTTACTAGTCTCACCCCCAGTACCCTGAACTATAGTCACTGTTACTAGTCTCCCCCAGTACCCTGAACTATAGTCACTGTTACTAGTCTCCCCCCAGTACCCTGATCTATAGTCACTGTTACTAGCCTCCCCCCAGTACCCTGATCTATAGTCACTGTTACTAGCCTCCCCCCAGTACCCTGAACTATAGTCAGTGTTACTAGTCTCCCCCCAGTACCCTGAACTATAGTCACTGTTACTAGCCTCCCCCCAGTACCCTGAACTATAGTCACTGTTACTAGTCTCCCCCCAGTACCCTGAACTATAGTCACTGTTACTAGTCTCCCCCCAGTACCCTGAACTATAGTCACTGTTACTAGTCTCCCCCCAGTACCCTGCCCTGAACTATAGTCACTGTTACTAGTCTCCCCCCAGTACCCTGAACTATAGTCACTGTTACTAGCCTCCCCAGTACCCTGAACTATAGTCACTGTTACTAGCCTCCCCCAGTACCCTGAACTATAGTCACTGTTACTAGTCTCCCCCAGTACCCTGAACTATAGTCACTGTTACTAGTCTCCCCCCAGTACCCTGATCTATAGTCACTGTTACTAGCCTCCCCCCAGTACCCTGATCTATAGTCACTGTTACTAGCCTCCCCCCAGTACCCTGAACTATAGTCAGTGTTACTAGTCTCCCCCCAGTACCCTGAACTATAGTCACTGTTACTAGCCTCCCCCCAGTACCCTGAACTATAGTCACTGTTACTAGTCTCCCCCCAGTACCCTGAACTATAGTCACTGTTACTAGTCTCCCCCCAGTACCCTGAACTATAGTCACTGTTACTAGTCTCCCCCCAGTACCCTGCCCTGAACTATAGTCACTGTTACTAGTCTCCCCCCAGTACCCTGAACTATAGTCACTGTTACTAGTCTCCCCCCAGTACCCTGCCCTGAACTATAGTCACTGTTACTAGTCTCCCCCCAGTACCCTGAACTATAGTCACTGTTACTAGTCTCCCCCCAGTACCCTGCCCTGAACTATAGTCACTGTTACTAGTCTCCCCCCAGTACCCTGCCCTGAACTATAGTCACTGTTACTAGCCTCCCCCCAGTACCCTGCCCTGAGCTATAGTCACTGTTACTAGTCTCCCCCCAGTACCCTGAACTATAGTCACTGTTACTAGTCTCCCCCCAGTACCCTGAACTATAGTCACTGGTAACAGGGTGTCCCCCCAGTACCCTGAACTATAGTCACTGTTACTAGCCTCCCCAGTACCCTGAACTATAGTCACTGTTACTAGTCTCCCCCCAGTACCCTGAACTATAGTCACTGTTACTAGCCTCCCCCCAGTACCCTGAACTATAGTCACTGTTACTAGCCTCCACCCAGTACCCTGAACTATAGTCACTGTTACTAGTCTCCCCCCAGTACCCTGAACTATAGTCACTGTTACTAGTCTCCCCCCAGTACCCTGAACTATAGTCACTGTTACTAGTCTCCCCCCAGTACCCTGAACTATAGTCACTGTTACTAGCCTCCCCCCAGTACCCTGAACTATAGTCACTGTTACTAGCCTCCACCCAGTACCCTGAACTATAGTCACTGTTACTAGTCTCCCCCCAGTACCCTGAACTATAGTCACTGTTACTAGCCTCCCCAGTACCCTGAACTATAGTCACTGTTACTAGTCTCCCCCCAGTACCCTGAACTATAGTCACTGTTACTAGCCTCCCCCCAGTACCCTGAACTATAGTCACTGTTACTAGCCTCCACCCAGTACCCTGAACTATAGTCACTGTTACTAGTCTCCCCCCAGTACCCTGAACTATAGTCACTGTTACTAGTCTCCCCCCAGTACCCTGAACTATAGTCACTGTTACTAGTCTCCCCCCAGTACCCTGAACTATAGTCACTGTTACTAGCCTCCCCCCAGTACCCTGAACTATAGTCACTGTTACTAGTCTCCCCCAGTACCCTGAACTATAGTCACTGTTACTAGTCTCCCCCCAGTACCCTGATCTATAGTCACTGTTACTAGCCTCCCCCCAGTACCCTGATCTATAGTCACTGTTACTAGCCTCCCCCCAGTACCCTGAACTATAGTCAGTGTTACTAGTCTCCCCCCAGTACCCTGAACTATAGTCACTGTTACTAGCCTCCCCCCAGTACCCTGAACTATAGTCACTGTTACTAGTCTCCCCCCAGTACCCTGAACTATAGTCACTGTTACTAGTCTCCCCCCAGTACCCTGAACTATAGTCACTGTTACTAGTCTCCCCCCAGTACCCTGCCCTGAACTATAGTCACTGTTACTAGTCTCCCCCCAGTACCCTGAACTATAGTCACTGTTACTAGTCTCCCCCCAGTACCCTGCCCTGAACTATAGTCACTGTTACTAGTCTCCCCCCAGTACCCTGAACTATAGTCACTGTTACTAGTCTCCCCCCAGTACCCTGCCCTGAACTATAGTCACTGTTACTAGTCTCCCCCCAGTACCCTGCCCTGAACTATAGTCACTGTTACTAGCCTCCCCCCAGTACCCTGCCCTGAGCTATAGTCACTGTTACTAGTCTCCCCCCAGTACCCTGAACTATAGTCACTGTTACTAGTCTCCCCCCAGTACCCTGAACTATAGTCACTGGTAACAGGGTGTCCCCCCAGTACCCTGAACTATAGTCACTGTTACTAGCCTCCCCAGTACCCTGAACTATAGTCACTGTTACTAGTCTCCCCCCAGTACCCTGAACTATAGTCACTGTTACTAGCCTCCCCCCAGTACCCTGAACTATAGTCACTGTTACTAGCCTCCACCCAGTACCCTGAACTATAGTCACTGTTACTAGTCTCCCCCCAGTACCCTGAACTATAGTCACTGTTACTAGTCTCCCCCCAGTACCCTGAACTATAGTCACTGTTACTAGTCTCCCCCCAGTACCCTGAACTATAGTCACTGTTACTAGCCTCCCCCCAGTACCCTGAACTATAGTCACTGTTACTAGCCTCCCCCCAGTACCCTGAACTATAGTCACTGTTACTAGTCTCCCCCAAGTACCCTGAACTATAGTCACTGGTAACAGGGTGTCCCCCCAGTACCCTGAACTATAGTCACTGTTACTAGCCTCCCCAGTACCCTGAACTATAGTCACTGTTACTAGTCTCCCCCCAGTACCCTGAACTATAGTCACTGTTACTAGCCTCCCCCCAGTACCCTGAACTATAGTCACTGTTACTAGCCTCCACCCAGTACCCTGAACTATAGTCACTGTTACTAGTCTCCCCCCAGTACCCTGAACTATAGTCACTGTTACTAGTCTCCCCCCAGTACCCTGAACTATAGTCACTGTTACTAGTCTCCCCCCAGTACCCTGAACTATAGTCACTGTTACTAGTCTCCCCCCAGTACCCTGAACTATAGTCACTGTTACTAGTCTCCCCCCAGTACCCTGAACTATAGTCACTGTTACTAGTCTCCCCCCAGTACCCTGCCCTGAACTATAGTCACTGTTACTAGTCTCCCCCCAGTACCCTGAACTATAGTCACTGTTACTAGTCTCCCCCCAGTACCCTGCCCTGAACTATAGTCACTGTTACTAGTCTCCCCCCAGTACCCTGAACTATAGTCACTGTTACTAGTCTCCCCCCAGTACCCTGCCCTGAACTATAGTCACTGTTACTAGTCTCCCCCCAGTACCCTGCCCTGAACTATAGTCACTGTTACTAGCCTCCCCCCAGTACCCTGCCCTGAGCTATAGTCACTGTTACTAGTCTCCCCCCAGTACCCTGAACTATAGTCACTGTTACTAGTCTCCCCCCAGTACCCTGAACTATAGTCACTGGTAACAGGGTGTCCCCCCAGTACCCTGAACTATAGTCACTGTTACTAGCCTCCCCAGTACCCTGAACTATAGTCACTGTTACTAGTCTCCCCCCAGTACCCTGAACTATAGTCACTGTTACTAGCCTCCCCCCAGTACCCTGAACTATAGTCACTGTTACTAGCCTCCACCCAGTACCCTGAACTATAGTCACTGTTACTAGTCTCCCCCCAGTACCCTGAACTATAGTCACTGTTACTAGTCTCCCCCCAGTACCCTGAACTATAGTCACTGTTACTAGTCTCCCCCCAGTACCCTGAACTATAGTCACTGTTACTAGCCTCCCCCCAGTACCCTGAACTATAGTCACTGTTACTAGCCTCCCCCCAGTACCCTGAACTATAGTCACTGTTACTAGTCTCCCCCAAGTACCCTGAACTATAGTCACTGGTAACAGGGTGTCCCCCCAGTACCCTGAACTATAGTCACTGTTACTAGCCTCCCCAGTACCCTGAACTATAGTCACTGTTACTAGTCTCCCCCCAGTACCCTGAACTATAGTCACTGTTACTAGCCTCCCCCCAGTACCCTGAACTATAGTCACTGTTACTAGCCTCCACCCAGTACCCTGAACTATAGTCACTGTTACTAGTCTCCCCCCAGTACCCTGAACTATAGTCACTGTTACTAGTCTCCCCCCAGTACCCTGAACTATAGTCACTGTTACTAGTCTCCCCCCAGTACCCTGAACTATAGTCACTGTTACTAGCCTCCCCCCAGTACCCTGAACTATAGTCACTGTTACTAGCCTCCACCCAGTACCCTGCACTATAGTCACTGTTACTAGTCTCCCCCCAGTACCCTGAACTATAGTCACTGTTACTAGCCTCCCCAGTACCCTGAACTGTAGTCACTGTTACTAGCCTCCACCCAGTACCCTGAACTATAGTCACTGTTACTAGTCTCCCCCCAGTACCCTGAACTATAGTCACTGTTACTAGTCTCCCCCCAGTACGCTGAACTATAGTCACTGTTACTAGTCTCCCCCCAGTACCCTGAACTATAGTCACTGTTACTAGCCTCCACCCAGTACCCTGAACTATAGTCACTGTTACTAGTCTCCCCCCAGTACCCTGAACTATAGTCACTGTTACTAGTCTCCCCCCAGTACGCTGAACTATAGTCACTGTTACTAGTCTCCCCCCAGTACCCTGAACTATAGTCACTGTTACTAGCCTCCCCCCAGTACCCTGAACTATAGTCACTGTTACTAGCCTCCCCCCAGTACCCTGAACTATAGTCACTGTTACTAGTCTCCCCCCAGTACCCTGCCCTGAACTATAGTCACTGTTACTAGTCTCCCCCCAGTACCCTGAACTATAGTCACTGTTACTAGTCTCCCCCCAGTACCCTGAACTATAGTCACTGTTACTAGCCTCCCCCAGTACCCTGAACTATAGTCACTGTTACTAGTCTCCCCCAGTACCCTGAACTATAGTCACTGTTTCTAGCCTCCCCCCAGTACCCTGAACTATAGTCACTGTTACTAGTCTCCCCCCAGTACCCTGAACTATAGTCACTGTTTCTAGCCTCCCCCCAGTACCCTGAACTATAGTCACTGTTACTAGCCTCCCCCCAGTACCCTGAACTATAGTCACTGTTACTAGTCTCCCCCCAGTACCCTGAACTATAGTCACTGTTACTAGTCTCCCCCCAGTACCCTGAACTATAGTCACTGTTACTAGTCTCCCCCCAGTACCCTGAACTATAGTCACTGTTACTAGTCTCCCCCCAGTACCCTGAACTATAGTCACTGTTACTAGTCTCCCCCCAGTACCCTGAACTATAGTCACTGTTACTAGCCTCCCCCCAGTACCCTGAACTATAGTCACTGTTACTGGCCTCCCCCCAGTACCCTGAACTATAGTCACTGTTACTAGTCTCCCCCCAGTACCCTGATCTATAGTCACTGTTACTAGCCTCCACCCAGTACCCTGCCCTGAACTATAGTCACTTTTACTAGCCTCCCCCCAGTACCCTGAACTATAGTCACTGTTACTAGCCTCCCCCCAGTACCCTGAACTATAGTCACTGTTACTAGCCTCCCCCCAGTACCCTGAACTATAGTCACTGTTACCAGCCTCCCCCCAGTACCCTGAACTATAGTCACTGTTACTAGTCTCCCCCCAGTACCCTGAACTATAGTCACTGTTACTAGTCTCCCCCCAGTACCCTGAACTATAGTCACTGTTACTAGTCTCCCCCCAGTACCCTGAACTATAGTCAGTGTTACTAGCCTCCCCCCAGTACCCTGAACTATAGTCACTGTTACTAGTCTCCCCCCAGTACCCTGAACTATAGTCACTGTTACTAGTCTCCCCTTAGTACCCTGAACTATAGTCACTGTTACTAGTCTCCCCCCAGTACCCTGAACTATAGTCACTGTTACTAGTCTCCACCCAGTACCCTGAACTATAGTCACTGTTACTAGCCTCCCCCAGTACCCTGATCTATAGTCACTGTTACTAGCCTCCCCCCAGTACCCTGAACTATAGTCTATGTTACTAGCCTCCACCCAGTACCCTGAACTATAGTCACTGTTACTAGTCTCCCCCCAGTACCCTGAACTATAGTCACTGTTACTAGCCTCCCCCCAGTACCCTGAACTATAGTCACTGTTACTAGCCTCCACCCAGTACCCTGCCCTGAACTATAGTCACTGTTACTAGCCTCCCCCAGTACCCTGAACTATAGTCACTGTTACTAGTCTCCCCCCAGTACCCTGCCCTGAACTATAGTCACTGTTACTAGCCTCCCCCAGTACCCTGAACTATAGTCACTGTTACTAGCTTCCCCCAGTACCCTGAACTATAGTCACTGTTACTAGTCTCCCCCCAGTACCCTGAACTATAGTCAATGTTACTAGTCTCCACCCAGTACCCTGAACTATAGTCACTGTTACTAGTCTCCACCCAGTACCCTGAACTATAGTCACTGTTACTAGTCTCCCCCCAGTACCCTGAACTATAGTCACTGTTACTAGTCTCCCCCCAGTACCCTGAACTATAGTCACTGTTACTAGTCTCCCCCCAGTACCCTGCCCTGAACTATAGTCACTGTTACTAGTCTCCCCCCTGTACCCTGAACTATAGTCACTGTTACTAGCCTCCCCCAGTACCCTGAACTATAGTCACTGTTACTAGTCTCCCCCCAGTACCCTGAACTATAGTCACTGTTACTAGTCTCCCCCCAGTACCCTGAACTATAGTCACTGTTACTAGTCTCCCCCCAGTACCCTGCCCTGAACTATAGTCACTGTTACTAGCCTCCCCCCAGTACCCTGAACTATAGTCACTGTTACTAGCCCCCCCCCCCCCCCAGTACCCTGAACTATAGTCACTGTTACTAGTCTCCACCCAGTACCCTGAACTATAGTCACTGTTACTAGTCTCCACCCAGTACCCTGAACTATAGTCACTGTTACTAGTCTCCACCCAGTACCCTGAACTATAGTCACTGTTACTAGTCTCCCCCCAGTACCCTGAACTATAGTCACTGTTACTAGCCTCCCCCAGTACCCTGAACTATAGTCACTGTTACTAGTCTCCCCCCAGTACCCTGCCCTGAACTATAGTCACTGTTACTAGCCTCCCCCCAGTACCCTGAACTATAGTCACTGTTACTAGCCCCCCCCCCCCCAGTACCCTGAACTATAGTCACTGTTACTAGTCTCCACCCAGTACCCTGAACTATAGTCACTGTTACTAGTCTCCACCCAGTACCCTGAACTATAGTCACTGTTACTAGTCTCCCCCCAGTACCCTGAACTATAGTCACTGTTACTAGCCTCCCCCAGTACCCTGAACTATAGTCACTGTTACTACCCCCCCCCCAGTACCCTGAACTATAGTCACTGTTACTAGTCTCCCCCCAGTACCCTGAACTATAGTCACTGTTACTAGCCTCCCCCCAGTACCCTGAACTATAGTCACTGTTACTAGTCTCCCCCCAGTACCCTGAACTATAGTCACTGTTACTAGCCTCCCCCCAGTACCCTGAACTATAGTCACTGTTACTAGCCTCCCCCCAGTACCCTGAACTATAGTCACTGTTACTCGTCTCCCCCCAGTACCCTGAACTATAGTCACTGTTACTAGTCTCCCCCCAGTACCCTGAATTATAGTCACTGTTACTAGCCCCCCCCAGTACCCTGAACTATAGTCACTGTTACTAGTCTCCCCCCAGTACCCTGAATTATAGTCACTGTTACTAGCCCCCCCCCCAGTACCCTGAACTATAGTCACTGTTACTAGCCTCCCCCCAGTACCCTGAACTATAGTCACTGTTATTCTAGTCATGGTTCATCCTATATAACTACTGCTGTCCACTTCATATGTATATACTGTATTCTAGTCATGGTTCATCCTGCTGTCCACTACATATGTATATACTGTATTCTAGTTCATCCTATATAACTACTGTTGTCCACTACATATGTATATACTGTATTCTAGTTCATCCTATATAACTACTGCTGTCCACTTCATATGTATATACTGTATTCTAGTCATGGTTCATCCTATATAACTACTGCTGTCCACTTCATATGTATATACTGTATTCTAGTCATGGTCCATCCTGCTGTCCACTTCATATCTATATACTGTATTCTAGTTCATCCTATATAACTACTGTTGTCCACTACATATGTATATACTGTATTCTAGTTCATCCTATATAACTACTGTTGTCCACTTCATATGTATATACTGTATTCTAGTCATGGTTTATCCTGCTGTCCACTTCATATGTATATACTGTATTCTAGTCATGGTTTATCCTATATAACTACGGCTGTCCACTTCATATGTATATACTGTATTCTAGTCATGGTTCATCCTGCTGTCCACTTCATATGTATATACTGTATTCTAGTCATGGTTTATCCTATATAACTACGGCTGTCCACATCTTTGTGTACATACAGTGTAACTATATTTATATTCCGGACTCTGATGTTCGTTCCTTCTGATATTTCTTAAACATGTTTTTTGGTGGGGGATTTGTGTGTATTGTTTTACTGCACTGTTGGAACAGAGAAACACAAGCATCTCACTACACCTGAGATCACGTCTGGTAAATAAATATATGTCATACTGGACCAATACAATGTCATTTTGTTTTTTTAAGACATGCCCGAGTTATTATTGCGTAATATTCTGAATGTGATGCACTGTCTGCTTTGATCCACTAGGGGGAGATGTAACTCTGTCTATGGACGGACTGGAGTACCGTAGGCGATAGGAGTACGACTCTATGAGGACAGGTGACTCATCAGAGGTGACCAAGCGTTGGCTAAAAGAGTCATATCAGAACAGGTAAACATCAAAGGTGACCTAGCGTTGGCTAAAAGAGTCATATCAGGACAGGTAAGCATCAGAGGTGACCTAGCGTTGGCTAAAAGAGTCATATCAGGACAGGTTAGCATCAGAGGTGACCTAGCGTTGGCTAAAAGAGTCATATCAGAACAGGTAAACATCAAAGGTGACCTAGCGTTGGCTAAAAGAGTCATATCAGGACAGGTAAGCATCAGAGGTGACCTAGCGTTGGCTAAAAGAGTCATATCAGAACAGGTAAACATCAAAGGTGACCTAGCGTTGGCTAAAAGAGTCATATCAGGACAGGTAAGCATCCGAGGTGACCTAGCGTTGTTGGCTAAAGAAGTCAAAAGCAAGAGCTGATACACAACAAGCTGATTAAACTGTATGAAAATAAAGAGCTCTATTCAATCCGCTGAAGCCTCACAGATTGCGAGCTAGGAATTTTAAAATGGGAATTCCCCGTTGAGCAGCGTTTATCGTGAATGCAGCCTCCGGCCTACGCGGAAACATTGCCTTTAAATTTCAATGAGGATGTAATGCTGAACTTCCTCAATACTCCCTCTATAGAGTACAGAGCATTCAATACTCCCTCTATAGAGTACAGAGCATTCAATACTCCCTCTATAGAGTACAGAGCATTCAATACTCCCTCTATAGAGTACAGAGCATTCAGAACTTCCTCAATACTCCCTCTATAGAGTACAGAGCATTCAGAACTTCCTCAATACTCCCTCTATAGAGTACAGAGCATTCAGAACTTCCTCAATACTCCCTCTATAGAGTACAGAGCATTCAGAACTTCCTCAATACTCCCTCTATAGAGTACAGAGCATTCAGAACTTCCTCAATACTCCCTCTATAGAGTACAGAGCATTCAGAACTTCCTCAATACTCCCTCTATAGAGTACAGAGTATTCAGAACTTCCTCAATACTCCCTCTATAGAGTACAGAGCATTCAATACTCCCTCTATAGAGTACAGAGCATTCAGAACTTCCTCAATACTCCCTCTATAGAGTACAGAGCAGAACTTCAATACTCCCTCTATAGAGTACAGAGCATTCAGAACTTCCTTCCTCAATACTCCCTCTATAGAGTACAGAGCATTCAGAACTTCCTCAATACTCCCTCTATAGAGTACAGAGCATTCAGAACAGAGCATTCAGAACTTCCTCAATTCCCTCTATAGAGTACTCAGAACTTCTTCAATACTCCCTCTATAGAGTACAGAGCATTCAGAACTTCCTCAATACTCCCTCTATAGAGTACAGAGCATTCAGAACTTCCTCAATACTCCCTCTATAGAGTACAGAGCATTCAATACTCTCTATAGAGTACAGAGCATTCAGAACTTCCTCAATACTCCCTCTATAGAGTACAGAGCATTCAGAACTTCCTCAGAACTTCCTCAATACTCCCTCTATAGAGTACAGAGCATTCAGAACTCCCTCTATAGAGTACAGAGCATTCAGAACTTCCTCTCTCCCTCTATAGAGTACAGAGCATTCAGAACTTCCTCAATACTCCCTCTATAGAGTACAGAGCATTCAATACTCCCTCTATAGAGTACAGAGCATTCAGAACTTCCTCAATACTCCCTCTATAGAGTACAGAGCATTCAGAACTTCCTCTATCCCTCTATAGAGTACAGAGCAGAACTTCCTCAATACTCCCTCTATAGAGTACAGAGCATTCAGAACTTCCTCAATACTCCCTCTATAGAGTACAGAGCATTCAGAACTTCCTCAATACTCCCTCTATAGAGTACAGAGCATTCAGAACTTCCTCAATACTCCCTCTATAGAGTACAGAGCATTCAGAACTTCCTCAATACTCCCTCTATAGAGTACAGAGCATTCAGATACTCCCAATCTATAGAGTACAGAGCATTCAGAACTTCCTCAATACTCCCTCTATAGAGTACAGAGCATTCAGAACTTCCTCAATACTCCCTCTATAGAGTACAGAGCATTCAGAACTTCCTCAATACTCCCTCTATAGAGTACAGAGCATTCAGAACTTCCTCAATACTCCCTCTATAGAGTACAGAGCATTCAGAACTTCCTCAATACTCCCTCTATAGAGTACAGAGCATTCAGAACTTCCTCAATACTCCCTCTATAGAGTACAGAGCATTCAGAACTTCCTCAATACTCCCTCTATAGAGTACAGAGCATTCAATACTCCCTCTATAGAGTACAGAGCATTCAGAACTTCCTCAATACTCCCTCTATAGAGTACAGAGCATTCAGAACTTCCTCAATACTCCCTCTATAGAGTACAGAGCATTCATTACTCCCTCTATAGAGTACAGAGCATTCAGAACAGAGCATTCCTTCAATACTCCCTCTATAGAGTACAGAGTATTCAGAACTTCCTCAATACTCCCTCTATAGAGTACAGAGCATTCAGTACTCCCTCTATAGAGTACAGAGCATTCAGAACTTCCTCAATACTCCCTCTATAGAGTACAGAGCATTCAATACTCCCTCTATAGAGTACAGAGCATTCAGAACTTCCTCAATACTCCCTCTATAGAGTACAGAGCATTCAGAACTTCCTCAATACTCCCTCTATAGAGTACAGAGCATTCAGAACTTCCTCAATACTCCCTCTATAGAGTACAGAGCATTCAGAACTTCCTCAATACTCCCTCTATAGAGTACAGAGTATTCAGAACTTCCACAATACTCCCTCTATAGAGTACAGAGCATTCAGAACTTCCTCAATACTCCCTCTATAGAGTACAGAGCATTCAGAACTTCCTCAATACTCCCTCTATAGAGTACAGAGCATTCAATACTCCCTCTATAGAGTACAGAGCATTCAGAACTTCCTCAATACTCCCTCTATAGAGTACAGAGCATTCAGAACTTCCTCAATACTCCCTCTATAGAGTACAGAGCATTCAATACTCCCTCTATAGAGTACAGAGCATTCAGAACCTCCACAATACTCCCTCTATAGAGTACAGAGCATTCAGAACTTCCACAATACTCCCTCTATAGAGTACAGAGCATTCAGAACTTCCTCAATACTCCCTCTATAGAGTACAGAGCATTCAGAACTTCCTCAGTACTCCCTCTATAGAGTACAGAGCATTCAGAACTTCCTCAGTACTCCCTCTATAGAGTACAGAGCATTCAGTACTCCCTCTATAGAGTACAGAGAATTCAGAACTTCCTCAATACTCCCTCTATAGAGTACAGAGCATTCAATACTCCCTCTATAGAGTACAGAGCATTCAGAACTTCCTCAATACTCCCTCTATAGAGTACAGAGCATTCAGAACCTCCACAATACTCCCTCTATAGAGTACAGAGCATTCAGAACTTCCTCAATACTCCCTCTATAGAGTACAGAGCATTCAATACTCCCTCTATAGAGTACAGAGCATTCAATACTCCCTCTATAGAGTACAGAGCATTCAATACTCCCTCTATAGAGTACAGAGCATTCAGAACTTCTTCAATACTCCCTCTATAGAGTACAGAGCATTCAATACTCCCTCTATAGAGTACAGAGCATTCAATACTCCCTCTATAGAGTACAGAGCATTCAGAACTTCCTCAATACTCCCTCTATAGAGTACAGAGCATTCAATACTCCCTCTATAGAGTACAGAGCATTCAATACTCCCTCTATAGAGTACAGAGCATTCAGAACTTCCTCAATACTCCCTCTATAGAGTACAGAGCATTCAGAACTTCCTCAATACTCCCTCTATAGAGTACAGAGCATTCAGAACTTCCACAATACTCCCTCTATAGAGTACAGAGCATTCAGAACTTCCACAATACTCCCTCTATAGAGTACAGAGCATTCAGAACTTCCTCAATACTCCCTCTATAGAGTACAGAGCATTCAGAAAGTATTCATAATAGCTCTTGACTATTTCCACATTTTGTGGAAAATGGATTAAATAAATACAAATTGTCATCGATCTACACACAATACCCAATAATAACAAAGCAAAAACAGGTTTTTAGAAATGTTTGCAAATGTATTAAAAATAATAAATAGACTCGAAATTGAGCTCAGGTGCTTCCTGTTTCCACTGATCATCCTTGAGATGTTTCTACAACTTGATTGGAGTCTACCTGTGGTAAATTCAATTGATTGGACATGATTTAGAAAGGCACACACCTGTCTTTATAAGGTTCCACAGTTGACAGTGCATGTCAGAGCAAAAACCAAGCCATGAGGTTGAAGGAATTGTCCGTAGAGCTCAGAGACAGGATTGTGTCGAGGCACAGATCTGGGGAAGGGTACCAAAACATTTCTGCAGCATTGAAGGTCCCCAAGAACACAGTGGCCTCCATCAGTCTCAAATGGAAGAAGTTTGGAACCACCAAGACTCTTCCTAGAGCTGGCCGCAGCACTCCACCAATCAGGCCTTTATGGGAGAGTGGCCAGACGGAAGCCACTCCTCAGTAAAAGGCACATGACAACCCGCTTGGAGTTTGCCAAAAGGTACCTAAAGAACTCTCAGACCATGAGAAACAAGATTCTCTTGTCTGATGAAACCAAGATTGAACTCGTTTTCCTGAATGCCAAGCGTCACATCTGGAAGAAACCTGGCACCATCCCTACTGTGAAGCATGGTGGTGGCAGCATCATTGTGTGGGGATTTTCAGCGGCAGGGACTGGGAGACTAGTCAGGATCGAGGGAAGGATGAACGGAGCAAAGAACAGAGATCCTTGATGAAAACCTGTTCCAAAACACTCAGGACCTCAGACTGGGGCGAAGGTTCACCTTCCAACAAAACAATGACCCTAAGCACACACCCAAGACAATGCAGGAATGGCTTCTGGACAAGTCTCTGAATGCCCTTGAGTGGCCCAGCCAGAGCCCGGACTTGAACCCAATTGAACATCTCTGGAGAGACCTGACAACAGCTGTACAGCGACGCTCCCCATCCAACCTGACAGACCTTGAGAGGATCTGCAGAGAAGAATGGGAGAAACTCCCCAAATACAGGTGTGCCAAGCTTGTAGCGTCAAACCCAAGAAGACTAGAGGCTGTAATCGCTGCCAAAAGGTGCTTCAACAAAGTACTGGGTAAAGGGTCACGAACACTTATGTAAATGTGATATTTTGGGGTTTTTCTATTTTTAATACATTTGCAAACATTTCTATAAACCTGTTTTTTGCTTTGTCTTTATGGGGTATTGTGCGTAGACTGAGGGTATTTTTAATCCGTTTTAGAGTGTCACACCCTGACCATAGTTTACTTTGTATGTTTCTATGTTTTGGTTGGTCAGGGTGTGATCTGAGTGGGCATTCTATGTTACATGTCAATTTTGTCCAGTTCTATGTTCGGCCTGATATGGTTCTCAATCAGAGGCAGGTGTTCGTCATTGTCTCTGATTGGGAACCATATTTAGGTAGCCTGGGTTTCACTGTGTGTTTGTGGGTGATTGTTCCTGTCTATGTGTTTTCACCAGATAGGCTGTTTAGGTTTTCGTTACGTTCATTACGTTCTTTATTTTGTAGTGTTTGTATTGATTCGTGTTTTACGTTTGTTTATTAAAACATGGATCGCAATCGACACGCTGCATTTTGGTCCGACTCTCCTTCTCATATAGAAAATCGTTACAGAATCACCCACCACCAACGGACCAAGCAGCGTGTCAACAGGCAGCAACAGCAGCGAAAAGAGGAGATACATAGTAAGGATTTCTGGACATGGGAGGAAATCCTCGACGGGAGAGGACCCTGGGCTAAACCAGGGGAGTGTAGCCGCACCAAGGTGCAGCAGGAGAAGGAACAGAGGCAGCAGCAGCAGGAGCAGCTGCAGTGGGAGAGGCTGCACCACCTGGAGAAATGGACATGGGAGGAGGAACTGGACGGTAAAGGACCCTGGGCTCAGCCTGGAGAATATCGCCGCCCCAAGGAAGAACTGGAGGCGGCGAAAGCTGAGAGGCGCAGATATGAGGAGGCAGCACGACGTAGCGGATGGAAGCCTGAGAGGCAGCCCCAAAAATTTCTTGGGGGGGGGGCTAACAGGGAGTATGGCTACGCCAGGTAGGAAACCTGGGCAGACTCCCTGTGCTTACCGGGGGCTAGAGAGACCGGACAGGCACCGTGTTATGCAGTGGTGCGCACGGTGTCTCCAGTGCGGGTGCATAGCCCGGTGCGGTATATTCCAGCTCCGCGTGTCGGCCGGGCTAGATTGAGCGTCGAGCCTAATGCCATGAAGCCGGCTCTACGCAGCTGGTCCCCAGTGCGTCTCCTTGGGCCGGCTTACATGGCACCAGCCTTGCGCTCGGTGTCTCCGGTTCGCCTGCATAGCCCAGTGCGGGCTATTCCACCTCGCCGCACTGGCAGGGCGACCGTGAGCATTCAACCAGGTAAGGTTGGGCAGGCTCGGTGCTCAAGAGCTCCAGTGCGCCTGCACGGTCCGGTTTTTCCAGTACCACCTCCACACCCCAGCCCTCCGGTAGCAGCTCCCCGCACCAGGCTTCCTGTGCGTGTCCTCGGCCCAGTACCACCAGTGCCAGCACCACGCATCAGGCCTACAGTGCGCCTCGCCTGTCCAGCGCTGCCAGAGCCTTCCTCCACTTCAGCGCTGTCGGAGTCTCCCGCCTGTTTAGCGCTGTTAGAGCCTTCCTTCTCTACAGCGCTGCCGGAGTCTCCCGCCTGTTCAGAACTGCCAGTTTGCAAGGAGCTGCCAGTTTGCAAGGAGCTGCCAGTTTGCAAGGAGCTGCCAGTTTGCAAGGAGCTGCCAGTTTGCAAGGAGCTGCCAGTTTGCATTGAGCTGCCAGTCTGCATAGAGCTGTCAGTCTGCATAGAGCTGCCAGTCTGCAAGGAGCTGCCAGTCTGCAGGGAGCTGCCAGTCTGCAAGGAGCCGCCAGAGCTGCCAGTCTGCAGGATGCCGCCAAAGCTGCCAGTTTGCAAGGAGCCGCCAGAGCTGCCAGTCTGCAAGGAGCCGCCAGAGCTGCCAGTTAGCATGGAGCAGCCAGAGCCGCCAGTCAGCATGGAGCAGCCAGGGCCGCCAGTCAGCATGGAGCAGCCAGGGCCGCCAGTCAGCATGGAGCAGCCAGGGCCGCCAGTCAGCATGGAGCAGCCAGGGCCGCCAGTCAGCATGGAGCAGCCAGAGCAGCCAGTCAGCATGGAGCAGCCAGTCAGCATGGAGCAGCCAGAGCTGCCAGTCAGCATGGAGCAGCCAGAGCTGCCAGTCAGCATGGAGCAGCCAGAGCTGTCAGTCAGCATGGAGCAGCCAGTCAGCATGGAGCAGCCAGAGCTGCCAGTCAGCATGGGGCAGCCAATCAGCATGGAGCAGCCAGAGCTGCCAGTCAACCAGACTCTTCCAGATCTGCCAGTCGACCAGACTCTTCCAGATCTGCCAGTCGACCAGACTCTTCCAGATCTGCCAGTCGACCAGACTCTTCCAGATCTGCCAGTCGACCAGACTCTTCCAGATCTGCCAGTCGACCAGACTCTTCCAGATCTGCCAGTCGACCAGACTCTTCCAGATTCTCCAGTCAGCCAGGATCTGCTAGATCCAACTACCTGCCTGGGCTTCCTCTCAGTGCTGAGCTTCCTCTCAGTGCTGAGCTTCCTCTCAGTGCTAAGCTTCCTCTCAGTGCTGAGCTACCCATCAGTCCCGAGCTACCTCTGTCCCGAGCTGCCCCTCTGTCCCGAGCGGTCATTAAGGAGGGTAACCTATCTAGGGACGCTAAGGAGGTGGACTAAAACTATTATGGAGTGGGGTCCACGTCCAGCGCCAGAGCCGCCACCGCGGACAGATGCCCACCCAAACCCTCCCCTATAGGTTCAGGTTTTGCGGCCGGAGTCCGCACCTTGGGGGGGGGGGTACTGTCACACCCTGACCATAGTTTACTTTGTATGTTTCTATGTTTTGGTTGGTCAGGGTGTGATCTGAGTGGGCATTCTATGTTACATGTCTAGTTTGTCCAGTTCTATGTTCGGCCTGATATGGTTCTCAATCAGAGGCAGGTGTTCGTCATTGTCTCTGATTGGGAACCATATTTAGGTAGCCTGGGTTTCACTGTGTGTTTGTGGGTGATTGTTCCTGTCTATGTGTTTTCACCAGATAGGCTGTTTAGGTTTTCGTTACGTTCATTACGTTCTTTATTTTGTAGTGTTTGTATTGATTCGTGTTTTACGTTTGTTTATTAAAACATGGATCGCAATCGACACGCTGCATTTTGGTCCGACTCTCCTTCTCATATAGAAAATCGTTACATAGAGGAAGGCTGTAACGTAACAAAATGTGGAACAAGTCAAGGGGTCTGAATACTTTCCCAAAGACACTGTATGTACTCGCCATGTTTGAGGAGAGTGCACCGTTTTTAACATGAAAAGTTATTAATAAACCAATTAGGCTCATTTAGGGTGTCTTGATACAAAATCTTAAACACAAAACAATGATTCATTGGATCAGTCTAACATTTTGCATATACACTGCTGCCATCTAGTGGTACAAATCTAAATTGCAGCTGGGCTGGAATAATACATTATGTCCTTCTCTTGCATTTGAAAGATGATGGTACAAAAGAACGGTGTGTTTATTCTTTGTATTATCTTTTACCAGATCTATTGTGTTATATTCTACTACATTAATTTCACATTTACACAAAATTCAAAGTGTTTCCTTTCAAATGGTACCAAGAATATGTATATCCTTGCTTCAGGGCCTGAGTTACAGGCAGTTAGATTTGGGTATGTCATTTTAAAATCCCCAGCTACAATAAATGCAGCCTCCAGATATTTAGTTTCCAGGTTACATAGAGTCCAGTGACGTTCCTTGAGGGCCGTCTTGGTGTTCGCTTGAGCTGTGACTAGAACTGACGAGAATTCTCTTTGGTAGGTAGAATGGCCGTCATTTGATTGTAAGGAATTCTAGGTCGGGTCGAACAGAAGGACTTGAGTTCCTGTATGTTGTTATGATTACACCATGAGTCATTAATCATGAAGCATACACCTCCGCACCTCCTCTTCCCAGAGAGGGGTTTATCTCTGTCAGCGCGATGCAGGGAGAAGCCCAGTGGCTGAACCAATTCCGACAACATCTCCCGAGAGAGACATGTTTCCGTTAAACCGAGAATGTTGCAATCTCTGATGACTCTCTGGAAGGCAACCCTCGCTTGAATATTATACTACTGTACCTGGTATTATACTACTGTACCTGATATTATACTACTGTACCTGATATTATACTACTGTACCTGATATTATACTACTGTACCTGATATTATACTACTGTACCTGATATTATACTACTGTACCTGATGTTATATTACTGTACCTGATATTATACTACTGTACCTGATATTATACTACTATACCTGATATTATACTACTGTACCTGATATTATACTACTGTACCTGATATTATACTACTGTACCTGATATTATAACAGTACATACTGATATTATACTACTGTACCTGATATTATACTACTGTACCTGATGTTATATTACTGTACCTGATATTATACTACTGTACCTGATAATATACTACTATACCTGATATTATACTACTGTACCTGATATTATACTACTGTACCTGATATTATAACAGTACATGCTGATATTATACTACTGTACCTGATATTATCCTACTGTACCTGATGTTATACTACTGTACCTGATATTATACTACTGTACCTGATATTATACTACTGTACCTGATAATATACTACTATACCTGATATTATACTACTGTACCTGATATTATACTACTGTACCTGATATTATAACAGTACATACTGATATTATACTACTGTACCTGATATTATCCTACTGTACCTGATGTTATACTACTGTACCTGATATTATACTACTGTACCTGATATTATACTACTGTACCTGATATTATACTACTGTACCTGATATTATACTACTGTACATGATATACTACTGTACCTGATATTTTACTACTGTACCTGATGTTATACTACTGTACCTGATATTATACTACTGTACCTGGTATTATACTACTGTACCTGATATTACACTACTGTACCTGGTATTATACTACTGTACCTGGTATTATACTACTGTACCTGATATTATACTACTGTACCTGATATTATACTACTGTACCTGATGTTATACTACTGTACCTGATGTTATACTACTGTACTTGATATTATACTACTGTACCTGGTATTATACTACTGTACCTGATATTATACTACTGTACCTGGTATTATACTACTGTACCTGGTATTATACTACTGTACTTGATATTATACTACTGTACATGATATACTACTGTACCTGATATTATACTACTGTACCTGATGGTATACTATGGTACCTGATATTATACTACTGTACCTGGTATTATACTACTGTACCTGATATTATACTACTGTACCTGATATTATACTACTGTACCTGGTATTATACTACTGTATATGATATTATACTACTGTACCTGCTATTATACTACTGTACATGATATACTACTGTACCTGATATTATACTACTGTACCTGATGTTATACTACTGTATCTGATATTATACTACTGTACCTGGTATTATACTACTGTACCTGATATTATACTACTGTACCTGATATTATACTACTGTACCTGATGTTATATTACTGTACCTGATATTATACTACTGTACCTGATATTATACTACTGTACCTGATGTTATACTACTGTACCTGATGTTATACTACTGTACCTGATGTTATACTACTGTACCTGATATTATACTACTGTACCTGATATTATACTACTGTACCTGATATTATACTACTGTACCTGATGTTATACTACTGTACCTGATATTATACTACTGTACCTGATATTATACTACTGTACCTGATATTATAATACTGTACCTGATGTTATATTACTGTACCTGATATTATACTACTGTACCTGATGTTATACTACTGTACCTGATATTATACTACTGTACCTGAAATTATACTACTGTACCTGATGTTATACTACTGTACCTGATATTATAATACTGTACCTGATGTTATATTACTGTACCTGATATTATACTACTGTACCTGATGTTATACTACTGTACCTGATATTATACTACTGTACCTGATATTATACTACTGTACCTGATATTATACTACTGTACCTGATGTTATACTACTGTACCTGATATTATACTACTGTACCTGATATTATACTACTGTACCTGATATTATACTACTGTACCTGATGTTATATTACTGTACCTGATATTATACTACTGTACCTGATATTATACTACTGTACCTGATATTATACTACTGTACCTGATATTATAACTACTGTACCTGATATTATACTACTGTACCTGATATTATACTACTGTACCTGAAATTATACTACTGTACCTGATGTTATACTACTGTACCTGATGTTATACTACTGTACCTGATATTATACTACTGTGCCTGATGTTATACTACTGTACCTGATGTTATACTACTGTACCTGATGTTATACTACTGTACCTGATATTATACTACTGTACCTGATGTTATACTACTGTAAACTGATGTTATACTACTGTACCTGATATTATACTACTGTACCTGGTATTATACTACTGTACCTGATGTTATACTACTGTACCTGATGTTATACTACTGTACCTGATGTTATACTACTGTACCTGATATTATACTACTGTACCTGATGTTATACTACTGTACCTGATATTATACTACTGTACCTGATGTTATACTACTATACCTGATATTATACTACTGTACTTGATATTATACTACTGTACATGATATACTACTGTACCTGATATTATACTGCTGTACCTGATGTTATACTACTGTACCTGATATTATAACAGTAGATACTGATATTATACTACTGTACCTGATATTATACTACTGTACCTGATAGTATACTACTGTACCTGATATTATACTACTGTACCTGATAGTATACTACTGTACCTGATATTATACAACTGTACCTGATGGTATAATACTGTACCTGATATAATACTACTGTACCTGATATTATACTACTGTACCTGATATTATACTACTGTACCTGATATTATAACAGTACATACTGATATTATGCTACTGTATCTGATATTATCCTGCTGTACCTGATGTTATACTACTGTACCTGATATTATACTACTGTACCTGATATTATACTACTGTACCTGATGTTATACTACTGTACCTGATATTATACTACTGTACCTGGTATTATATTACTGTACCTGATATTAAACTACTGTACCTGATATTATACTACTGTACCTGGTATTATACTACTGTACCTGGTATTATACTACTGTACTTGATATTATACTACTGTACATGATATACTACTGTACCTGATATTATACTACTGTACCTGATGTTATACTACTGTACCTGATATTATACTACTGTACCTGGTATTATACTACTGTACCTGGTATTATACTACTGTACCTGGTATTATACTACTGTACTTGATATTATACTACTGTACATGATATACTACTGTACCTGATATTATACTACTGTACCTGATGTTATACTACTGTACATTATATACTACTGTACCTGATATTATACTACTGTACCTGATGTTATACTACTGTACCTGATATTATACTACTGTACCTGGTATTATACTACTGTACCTGATATTACACTACTGTACCTGATATTATACTACTGTACCTGGTATTATACTACTGTACCTGATATTATACTACTGTACATGATATACTACTGTACCTGGTATTATACTACTGTACCTGATGTTATACTACTGTACCTGATATTATACTACTGTACCTGATATTATACTACTGTACCTGATATTATACTACTGTACATGATATACTACTGTACCTGATATTATACTACTGTACCTGATGTTATACTACTGTACCTGATATTATACTACTGTACCTGGTATTATACTACTGTACCTGATATTATACTACTGTACCTGATATTATACTACTGTACCTGGTATTATACTACTGTACCTGATATTATACTACTGTACCTGTATACTACTGTACCTGTACCTGATATTATACTACTGTACCTGATATTATACTACTGTACCTGATATTATACTACTGTACCTGATATTATACTACTGTACCTGATATTATACTACTGTACATGATATACTACTGTACCTGATATTATACTACTGTACCTGATGTTATACTACTGTACCTGATATTATAACAGTAGATACTGATATTATACTACTGTACCTGATATTATACTACTGTACCTGATAGTATACTACTGTACCTGATATTATACTACTGTACCTGATAGTATACTACTGTACCTGATATTATACTACTGTACCTGATAGTATACTACTGTACCTGATATTATACTACTGTACCTGATATTATACTACTGTACCTGATAGTATACTAATGTACCTGATATTATACTACTGTACCTGATATTATACTACTGTACCTGATATTATACTACTGTACCTGATATTATATTACTGTACCTGATATTATACTACTGTACCTGATATTATACTACTGTACCTGATATTATACTACTGTACCTGATATTATACTACTGTACCTGATATTATAACAGTACATACTGATTTTATGCTACTGTATCTGATATTATCCTGCTGTACCTGATGTTATACTACTGTACCTGATATTATACTACTGTACCTGATATTATACTACTGTACCTGTTATTATACTACTGTACCTGATATTATACTACTGTACATGATATACTACTGTACCTGATATTATACTACTGTACATGATATACTACTGTACCTGATATTATACTACTGTACCTGATGTTATACTACTGTACCTGATATTATACTACTGTACCTGGTATTATACTACTGTACCTGATATTATACTACTGTACCTGGTATTATACTACTGTACCTGATATTATACTACCGTAGCTGATATTATACTACTGTACATGATATACTACTGTACCTGATATTATACTACTGTACCTGATGTTATACTACTGTACCTGATATTATACTACTGTACCTGGTATTATACTACTGTACCTGATATTATACTACTGTACCTGATATTATACTACTGTACCTGGTATTATACTACTGTACCTGATATTATACTACTGTACATGATATACTACTGTACCTGATATTATACTACTGTACCTGATGTTATACTACTGTACCTGATATTATAACAGTAGATACTGATATTATACTACTGTACCTGATATTATACTACTGTACCTGATAGTATACTACTGTACCTGATATTATACTACTGTACCTGATATTATACTACTGTACCTGATATTATACTACTGTACCTGATGTTATACTACTGTACCTGATGTTATACTACTGTACCTGATGTTATACTACTGTACCTGATATTATACTACTGTACCTGATGTTATACTACTGTACCTGATATTATACTACTGTACCTGATATTATACTACTGTACCTGATATTATCCTACTGTACATGATATACTACTGTACCTGATATTATACTGCTGTACCTGATGTTATACTACTGTACCTGATATTATAACAGTAGATACTGATATTATACTACTGTACCTGATATTATACTACTGTACCTGATAGTATACTACTGTACCTGATATTATACTACTGTACCTGATATTATACTACTGTACCTGATAGTATACTACTGTACCTGATAGTATACTACTGTACCTGATATTATACTACTGTACCTGATATTATACTACTGTACCTGATATTATACTACTGTACCTGATATTATAACAGTACATACTGATATTATGCTACTGTATCTGATATTATCCTGCTGTACCTGATGTTATACTACTGTACCTGATATTATACTACTGTACCTGATATTATACTACTGTACCTGATGTTATACTACTGTACCTGATATTATACTACTGTACCTGGTATTATATTACTGTACCTGATATTAAACTACTGTACCTGATATTATACTACTGTACCTGGTATTATACTACTGTACCTGGTATTATACTACTGTACTTGATATTATACTACTGTACATGATATACTACTGTACCTGATATTATACTACTGTACCTGATGTTATACTACTGTACCTGATATTATACTACTGTACCTGATATTATACTACTGTACCTGGTATTATACTACTGTACCTGGTATTATACTACTGTACTTGATATTATACTACTGTACATGATATACTACTGTACCTGATATTATACTACTGTACCTGATGTTATACTACTGTACCTGATATTATACTACTGTACCTGGTATTATACTACTGTACCTGATATTATACTACTGTACCTGATGTTATACTACTGTACCTGATATTATACTACTGTACCTGGTATTATACTACTGTACCTGATATTATACTACTGTACCTGATATTATACTACTGTACCTGGTATTATACTACTGTACCTGATATTATACTACTGTACATGATATACTACTGTACCTGATATTATACTACTGTACCTGATGTTATACTACTGTACCTGATATTATAACAGTAGATACTGATATTATACTACTGTACCTGATATTATACTACTACTGTACCTGATAGTATACTACTGTACCTGATATTATACTACTGTACCTGATATTATACTACTGTACCTGATATTATACTACTGTACCTGATGTTATACTACTGTACCTGATGTTATACTACTGTACCTGATGTTATACTACTGTACCTGATATTATACTACTGTACCTGATGTTATACTACTGTACCTGATATTATACTACTGTACCTGATATTATACTACTGTACCTGATATTATCCTACTGTACATGATATACTACTGTACCTGATATTATACTGCTGTACCTGATGTTATACTACTGTACCTGATATTATAACAGTAGATACTGATATTATACTACTGTACCTGATATTATACTACTGTACCTGATAGTATACTACTGTACCTGATATTATACTACTGTACCTGATATTATACTACTGTACCTGATAGTATACTACTGTACCTGATATTATACTACTGTACCTGATAGTATACTACTGTACCTGATATTATACTACTGTACCTGATATTATACTACTGTACCTGATATTATACTACTGTACCTGATATTATAACAGTACATACTGATATTATGCTACTGTATCTGATATTATCCTGCTGTACCTGATGTTATACTACTGTACCTGATATTATACTACTGTACCTGATATTATACTACTGTACCTGATGTTATACTACTGTACCTGATATTATACTACTGTACCTGGTATTATATTACTGTACCTGATATTAAACTACTGTACCTGATATTATACTACTGTACCTGGTATTATACTACTGTACCTGGTATTATACTACTGTACTTGATATTATACTACTGTACATGATATACTACTGTACCTGATATTATACTACTGTACCTGATGTTATACTACTGTACCTGATATTATACTACTGTACCTGATATTATACTACTGTACCTGGTATTATACTACTGTACCTGGTATTATACTACTGTACTTGATATTATACTACTGTACATGATATACTACTGTACCTGATATTATACTACTGTACCTGATGTTATACTACTGTACCTGATATTATACTACTGTACCTGGTATTATACTACTGTACCTGATATTATACTACTGTACCTGGTATTATACTGCGGTACCTGATATTATACTACTGTACCTGCTATTATACTACTGTACATTATATACTACTGTACCTGATATTATACTACTGTACCTGATGTTATACTACTGTACCTGATATTATACTACTGTACCTGGTATTATACTTCTGTACCTGATATTACACTACTGTACCTGATATTATACTACTGTACCTGGTATTATACTACTGTACCTGATATTATACTACTGTACATGATATACTACTGTACCTGATATTATACTACTGTACCTGATGTTATACTACTGTACCTGATATTATAACAGTAGATACTGATATTATACTACTGTACCTGATGTTATACTACTGTACCTGATATTATACTACTGTACCTGATATTATACTACTGTACCTGATGTTATACTACTGTACCTGATATTATACTACTGTACCTGATGTTATACTACTGTACCTGATATTATACTACTGTACCTGATGTTATACTACTGTACCTGATATTAGACTACTGTACCTGATATTATACTACTGTACCTGATATTATACTACTGTACCTGATATTATACTACTGTACCTGATGTTATACTACTGTACCTGATGTTATACTACTGTACCTGATATTATACTACTGTACCTGATATTATAACAGTAGATACTGAGGTTTTTCCACATTTTAAACCTTCCCGTTGGTCCGGAAGTGAAGTCTCCACCCACACCGTTGATGCAAAACAAACTCCTTCCATGAAAAAAACAAACATTGTCTAGTGCAGGTTGATCTCTGATAGGCCGGAGAGGAATGTCATCTGGTCGTCTCTAACCGGAGGACATTCAGATAAATCTGTTTTTAGCCAGAAAACACGGAACAGAAACCTGCTATGAGGAAGTACACGTTTCAACAGTAAGGCCAGAAATAACCCTGATTGAACCTGTATCTGACAAACATACCCATTACACTGGTTCTGTAGAGTCGTCAGGTCCAGTTCTATATTAACCATCTCCTCTGGTTCTGGTTCTGTAGAGTAGTCAGGTCCAGTTCTATATTAACCATATTCTCTATCTATCTCCGGTTCTGGTTCTGTAGAGTAGTCAGGTCCAGTTCTATATTAACCATATTCTCTATCTATCTCCGGTTCTGGTTCTGTAGAGTAGTCAGGTCCAGTTCTATATTAACCATCTCCTCTGTCTATCTCTGGTTCTGGTTCTGTAGAGTAGTCAGGTCCAGTTCTATATTAACCATCTCCTCTGTCTATCTCTGGTTCTGGTTCTGTAGAGTAGTCAGGTCCAGTTCTATATTAACCATCTCCTCTGTCTATCTCTGGTTCTGGTTCTGTAGAGTAGTCAGGTCCAGTTCTATATTAACCATCTCCTCTGTCTATCTCTGGTTCTGGTTCTGTAGAGTAGTCTGGTCCAGTTCTATATTAACCATCTCCTCTGTCTATCTCTGGTTCTGGTTCTGTAGAGTAGTCAGGTCCAGTTCTATATTAACCATCTCCTCTGTCTATCTCTGGTTCTGGTTCTGTAGAGTAGTCAGGTCCAGTTCTATATTAACCATATCCTCTGTCTATCTCTGGTTCTGGTTCTGTAGAGTAGTCAGGTCCAGTTCTATATTAACCATCTCCTCTGTCTATCTCTGGTTTTGGTTCTGTAGAGTAGTCAGGTCCAGTTCTATATTAACCATCTCCTCTGTCTATCTCTGGTTCTGGTTCTGTAGAGTAGTCAGGTCCAGTTCTATATTAACCATCTCCTCTGTCTATCTCTGGTTCTGGTTCTGTAGAGTAGTCAGGTCCAGTTCTATATTAACCATCTCCTCTGTCTATCTCTGGTTCTGGTTCTGTAGAGTAGTCCGGTCCAGTTCTATATTAACCATCTCCTCTGTCTATCTCTGGTTCTGGTTCTGTAGAGTAGTCAGGTCCAGTTCTATATTAACCATCTCCTCTGTCTATCTCTGGTTCTGGTTCTGTAGAGTCGTCTGGTCCAGTTCTATATTGACCATCTCCTCTGTCTATCTCTGGTTCTGGTTCTGTAGAGTCGTCTGGTCCAGTTCTATATTAACCATCTCCTCTGTCTATCTCTGGTTCTGGTTCTGTAGAGTCGTCTGGTCCAGTTCTATATTAACCACCTCCTCTGTCTATCTCTGGTTCTGGTTCTGTAGAGACGTCTGGTCCAGTTCTATATTAACCATCTCCTCTGTCTATCTCTGGTTCTGGTTCTGTAGAGTAGTCAGGTCCAGTTCTATATTAACCATCTCCTCTGTCTATCTCTGGTTCTGGTTCTGTAGAGTCGTCTGGTCCAGTTCTATATTAACCACCTCCTCTGTCTATCTCTGGTTCTGGTTCTGTAGAGTCGTCTGGTCCAGTTCTATATTAACCATCTCCTCTGTCTATCTCTGGTTCTGGTTCTGTAGAGTAGTCAGGTCCAGTTCTATATTAACCATCTCCTCTGTCTATCTCTGGTTCTGGTTCTGTAGAGTCGTCTGGTCCAGTTCTATATTAACCACCTCCTCTGTCTATCTCTGGTTCTGGAGAGTCGTCTGGTCCAGTTCTATATTAACCACCTCCTCTGTCTATCTCTGGTTCTGGTTCTGTAGAGTCGTCTGGTCCAGTTCTATATTAACCATCTCCTCTGTCTATCTCTGGTTCTGGTTCTGTAGAGTAGTCAGGTCCAGTTCTATATTAACCATCGCCTCTGTCTATCTCTGGTTCTGGTTCTGTAGAGTAGTAAGGTCCAGTTCTATATTAACCATCTCCTCTGTCTATCTCTGGTTCTGGTTCTGTAGAGTAGTCAGGTCCAGTTCTATATTAACCATCTCCTCTGTCTATCTCTGGTTCTGGTTCTGTAGAGTATTCAGGTCCAGTTCTATATTAACAATCTCCTCTGGTTCTGGTTCTGTAAAGTAGTAAGGTCCAGTTCTATATTAACCATCTCCTCTGTCTATCTCTGGTTCTGGTTCTGTAAAGTAGTCAGGTCCAGTTATATTTTAACCATCTCCTCTGTCTATCTCTGGTTCTGGTTCTGTAGAGTAGTCAGGTCCAGTTCTATATTAACCTCGTCCTCTGTCTATCTCTGGTTCTGGTTCTGTAGAGTAGTGAGGTCCAGTTCTATATTAACCACCTCCTCTGGTTCTGGTTCTGTAGAGTAGTCAGGTCCAGTTCTATATTAACCACCTCCTCTGGTTCTGGTTCTGTAGAGTAGTCAGGTCCAGTTCTATATTAACCACCTCCTCTGTCTATCTCTGGTTCTGGTTCTGTAGAGTCGTCTGGTCCAGTTCTATATTAACCATCTCCTCTGTCTATCTCTGGTTCTGGTTCTGTAGAGTAGTCAGGTCCAGTTCTATATTAACCATCTCCTCTGTCTATCTCTGGTTCTGGTTCTGTAGAGTCGTCTGGTCCAGTTCTATATTAACCACCTCCTCTGTCTATCTCTGGTTCTGGTTCTGTAGAGTCGTCTGGTCCAGTTCTATATTAACCATCTCCTCTGTCTATCTCTGGTTCTGGTTCTGTAGAGTAGTCAGGTCCAGTTCTATATTAACCATCTCCTCTGTCTATCTCTGGTTCTGGTTCTGTAGAGTCGTCTGGTCCAGTTCTATATTAACCACCTCCTCTGTCTATCTCTGGTTCTGGTTCTGTAGAGTCGTCTGGTCCAGTTCTATATTAACCACCTCCTCTGTCTATCTCTGGTTCTGGTTCTGTAGAGTCGTCTGGTCCAGTTCTATATTAACCATCTCCTCTGTCTATCTCTGGTTCTGGTTCTGTAGAGTAGTCAGGTCCAGTTCTATATTAACCATCGCCTCTGTCTATCTCTGGTTCTGGTTCTGTAGAGTAGTAAGGTCCAGTTCTATATTAACCATCTCCTCTGTCTATCTCTGGTTCTGGTTCTGTAGAGTAGTCAGGTCCAGTTCTATATTAACCATCTCCTCTGTCTATCTCTGGTTCTGGTTCTGTAGAGTAGTCAGGTCCAGTTCTATATTAACCATCTCCTCTGTCTATCTCTGGTTTTGGTTCTGTAGAGTAGTCAGGTCCAGTTCTATATTAACCATCTCCTCTGTCTATCTCTGGTTCTGGTTCTGTAGAGTAGTCAGGTCCAGTTCTATATTAACCATCTCCTCTGTCTATCTCTGGTTCTGGTTCTGTAGAGTAGTCAGGTCCAGTTCTATATTAACCATCTCCTCTGTCTATCTCTGGTTCTGGTTCTGTAGAGTAGTCCGGTCCAGTTCTATATTAACCATCTCCTCTGTCTATCTCTGGTTCTGGTTCTGTAGAGTAGTCAGGTCCAGTTCTATATTAACCATCTCCTCTGTCTATCTCTGGTTCTGGTTCTGTAGAGTCGTCTGGTCCAGTTCTATATTGACCATCTCCTCTGTCTATCTCTGGTTCTGGTTCTGTAGAGTCGTCTGGTCCAGTTCTATATTAACCATCTCCTCTGTCTATCTCTGGTTCTGGTTCTGTAGAGTCGTCTGGTCCAGTTCTATATTAACCACCTCCTCTGTCTATCTCTGGTTCTGGTTCTGTAGAGACGTCTGGTCCAGTTCTATATTAACCATCTCCTCTGTCTATCTCTGGTTCTGGTTCTGTAGAGTAGTCAGGTCCAGTTCTATATTAACCATCTCCTCTGTCTGTCTCTGGTTCTGGTTCTGTAGAGTCGTCTGGTCCAGTTCTATATTAACCACCTCCTCTGTCTATCTCTGGTTCTGGTTCTGTAGAGTCGTCTGGTCCAGTTCTATATTAACCATCTCCTCTGTCTATCTCTGGTTCTGGTTCTGTAGAGTAGTCAGGTCCAGTTCTATATTAACCATCTCCTCTGTCTATCTCTGGTTCTGGTTCTGTAGAGTCGTCTGGTCCAGTTCTATATTAACCACCTCCTCTGTCTATCTCTGGTTCTGGAGAGTCGTCTGGTCCAGTTCTATATTAACCACCTCCTCTGTCTATCTCTGGTTCTGGTTCTGTAGAGTCGTCTGGTCCAGTTCTATATTAACCATCTCCTCTGTCTATCTCTGGTTCTGGTTCTGTAGAGTAGTCAGGTCCAGTTCTATATTAACCATCGCCTCTGTCTATCTCTGGTTCTGGTTCTGTAGAGTAGTAAGGTCCAGTTCTATATTAACCATCTCCTCTGTCTATCTCTGGTTCTGGTTCTGTAGAGTAGTCAGGTCCAGTTCTATATTAACCATCTCCTCTGTCTATCTCTGGTTCTGGTTCTGTAGAGTATTCAGGTCCAGTTCTATATTAACAATCTCCTCTGGTTCTGGTTCTGTAAAGTAGTAAGGTCCAGTTCTATATTAACCATCTCCTCTGTCTATCTCTGGTTCTGGTTCTGTAAAGTAGTCAGGTCCAGTTATATTTTAACCATCTCCTCTGTCTATCTCTGGTTCTGGTTCTGTAGAGTAGTCAGGTCCAGTTCTATATTAACCTCGTCCTCTGTCTATCTCTGGTTCTGGTTCTGTAGAGTAGTGAGGTCCAGTTCTATATTAACCACCTCCTCTGGTTCTGGTTCTGTAGAGTAGTCAGGTCCAGTTCTATATTAACCACCTCCTCTGTCTATCTCTGGTTCTGGTTCTGTAGAGTAGTCAGGTCCAGTTCTATATTAACCATCTCCTCTGTCTATCTCTGGTTCTGGTTCTGTAGAGTCGTCTGGTCCAGTTCTATATTAACCACCTCCTCTGTCTATCTCTGGTTCTGGTTCTGTAGAGTCGTCTGGTCCAGTTCTATATTAACCATCTCCTCTGTCTATCTCTGGTTCTGGTTCTGTAGAGTAGTCAGGTCCAGTTCTATATTAACCATCTCCTCTGTCTATCTCTGGTTCTGGTTCTGTAGAGTCGTCTGGTCCAGTTCTATATTAACCACCTCCTCTGTCTATCTCTGGTTCTGGTTCTGTAGAGTCGTCTGGTCCAGTTCTATATTAACCACCTCCTCTGTCTATCTCTGGTTCTGGTTCTGTAGAGTCGTCTGGTCCAGTTCTATATTAACCATCTCCTCTGTCTATCTCTGGTTCTGGTTCTGTAGAGTAGTCAGGTCCAGTTCTATATTAACCATCGCCTCTGTCTATCTCTGGTTCTGGTTCTGTAGAGTAGTAAGGTCCAGTTCTATATTAACCATCTCCTCTGTCTATCTCTGGTTCTGGTTCTGTAGAGTAGTCAGGTCCAGTTCTATATTAACCATCTCCTCTGTCTATCTCTGGTTCTGGTTCTGTAGAGTATTCAGGTCCAGTTCTATATTAACAATCTCCTCTGGTTCTGGTTCTGTAAAGTAGTAAGGTCCAGTTCTATATTAACCATCTCCTCTGTCTATCTCTGGTTCTGGTTCTGTAAAGTAGTCAGGTCCAGTTATATTTTAACCATCTCCTCTGTCTATCTCTGGTTCTGGTTCTGTAGAGTAGTCAGGTCCAGTTCTATATTAACCTCGTCCTCTGTCTATCTCTGGTTCTGGTTCTGTAGAGTAGTGAGGTCCAGTTCTATATTAACCACCTCCTCTGGTTCTGGTTCTGTAGAGTAGTCAGGTCCAGTTCTATATTAACCATCTCCTCTGTCTATCTCTGGTTCTGGTTCTGTAGAGTCGTCTGGTCCAGTTCTATATTAACCATCTCCTCTGTCTATCTCTGGTTCTGGTTCTGTAGAGTAGTCAGGTCCAGTTCTATATTAACCATCTCCTCTGTCTATCTCTGGTTCTGGTTCTGTAGAGTAGTCTGGTCCAGTTCTATACTAACCATCTCCTCTGTCTATCTCTGGTTCTGGTTCTGTAGAGTAGTCAGGTCCAGTTCTATATTAACCATCTCCTCTGTCAATCTCTGGTTCTGGTTCTGTAGAGTAGTCTGGTCCAGTTCTATAATAACCATCTCCTCTGTCTATCTCTGGTTCTGGTTCTGTAGAGTAGTCAGGTCCAGTTCTATATTAACCATCTCCTCTGTCAATCTCTGGTTCTGGTTCTGTAGAGTAGTCTGGTCCAGTTCTATAATAACCATCTCCTCTGTCTATCTCTGGTTCTGGTTCTGTAGAGTCGTCTGGTCCAGTTCTATATTAACCATCTCCTCTGTCTATCTCTGGTTCTGGTTCTGTAGAGTAGTCAGGTCCAGTTCTATATTAACCATCTCCTCTGTCTATCTCTGGTTCTGGTTCTGTAGAGTCGTCTGGTCCAGTTCTATATTAACCATATCCTCTGTCTATCTCTGGTTCTGGTTCTGTAGAGTCGTCTGGTCCAGTTCTATATTAACCATATCCTCTGTCTATCTCTGGTTCTGGTTCTGTAGAGTCGTCTGGTCCAGTTCTATATTAACCATATCCTCTGTCTATCTCTGGTTCTGGTTCTGTAGAGTCGTCTGGTCCAGTTCTATATTAACCATATCCTCTGTCTATCTCTGGTTCTGGTTATGTAGAATAGTCAGGTCCAGTTCTATATTAACCACCTCAAGTTTTATTTTTTCAGTGCAAACTTAATATAATGATCAGTACAGAAATTATCCACAGAACAGTATAAAACATAACAAACACATTCAAATGTCAGTGCAAAGAACAGTGGTGTCCAGGAACACAGCACAGTGGTGTCCAGGAACACAGTACAGTGGTGTCCAGGAACACAGCACAGTGGTGTCCAGGAACACAGTACAGTGGTGTCCAGGAACACAGAACAGTGGTGTCCAGGAACACAGCACAGTGGTGTCCAGGAACACAGTACAGTGGTGTCCAGGAACACAGAACAGTGGTGTCCAGGAACACAGAACTGTGGTGTCCAGGAACACAGAACAGTGGTGTCCAGGAACACAGCACTGTGGTGTCCAGGAACACAGAACAGTGGTGTCCAGGAACACAGAACAGTGGTGTCCAGGAACACAGAACAGTGGTGTCCAGGAACACAGAACTGTGGTGTCCAGGAACACAGAACAGTGGTGTCCAGGAACACAGCACTGTGGTGTCCAGGAACACAGAACTGTGGTGTCCAGGAACACATAACAGTGGTGTCCAGGATCACAGAACTGTGGTGTCCAGGAACACAGAGCAGTGGTGTCCAGGAACACAGTACAGTGGTGTCCAGGAACACAGAACAGTGGTGTCCAGGAACACAGAACAGTGGTGTCCAGGAACACAGTACAGTGGTGTCCAGGAACACAGAACAGTGGTGTCCAGGAACACAGTACAGTGGTGTCCAGGAACACAGAACAGTGGTGTCCAGGAACACAGTACAGTGGTGTCCAGGAACACAGTACAGATAGGTGGTGTCCAGGAACACAGTACAGTGGTGTCCAGGAACACAGCACAGTGGTGTCCAGGAACACAGTACAGTGGTGTCCAGGAACAAAGAAACAGTGGTGTACTGGAACACAGAACAGTGGTGTCCAGGAACACAGTACAGTGGTGTCCAGGAACATTGAACAGTGGTGTCCAGGAACACAGTACAGAGGTGTCCAGGAACACAGAACAGTGGTGTCCAGGAACACAGTACAGTGGTGTCCAGGAACACAGTACAGTGGTGTCCAGGAACACAGAACAGTGGTGTCCAGGAACACAGTACAGTGGTGTCCAGGAACACAGTACAGTGGTGTCCAGGAACACAGAACAGTGGTGTCCTGGAACACAGAACAGTGGTGTCCAGGAACACAGTACAGTGGTGTCCAGGAACATTGAACAGTGGTGTCCAGGAACACAGTACAGAGGTGTCCAGGAACACAGAACAGTGGTGTCCAGGAACACAGAACAGTGGTGTCCAGGAACACAGTACAGTGGTGTCCAGGAACACAGTACAGTGGTGTCCAGGAACACAGTACAGTGGTGTCCAGGAACACAGTACAGTGGTGTCCAGGAACACAGTACAGTGGTATCCAGGAACATTGAACAGTGGTGTCCAGGAACACAGTACAGAGGTGTCCAGGAACACAGAACAGTGGTGTCCAGGAACACAGAACAGTGGTGTCCAGGAACACAGAACAGTGGTGTCCAGGAACATAGAACAGAACAGTGGTGTCCAGGAACACAGAACAGTGGTGTCCAGGAACACAGAACAGAACAGTGGTGTCCAGGAACACAGTACAGTACAGTGGTGTCCAGGAACACAGTACAGAACAGTGGTGTCCAGGAACACAGAACAGTGGTGTCCAGGAACACAGAACAGAACAGTGGTGTCCAGGAACACAGTACAGAACAGTGGTGTCCAGGAACACAGTACAGTACAGTGGTGTCCAGGAACACAGAACAGAACAGTGGTGTCCAGGAACACAGAACAGAACAGTGGTGTCCAGGAACACAGAACAGAACAGTGGTGTCCAGGAACACAGAACATAACAGTGGTGTCCAGGAACACAGAACAGAACAGTGGTGTCCAGGAACACAGAACAGTGGTGTCCAGCAACAGTACAACAGAACAATGCTCTTGAGCAGCTCTATCCTCTGGGGTTCTGTTAGAACAACAGAACAATGTTCTAGAGCAGCTGTATCCTCTGGGGTTCTGTTAGAACAACATTAGAACGATGTTCTAGAGCAGCTGTATCCTCTGGGGTTCTGTTAGAACAACATTAGAACGATGTTCTAGAGCAGCTGTATCCTCTGGGGTTCTGTTAGAACAACATTAGAACGATGTTCTAGAGCAGCTGTATCCTCTGGGGTTCTGTTAGAACAACATTAGAACGATGTTCTAGAGCAGCTGTATCCGTGGGTCCTGTTGTTGCAGTCTCTCTAACACTCCGTAGGGAATACACACATTCCACATCCTGGAGAGAGAGAGAGACATAGAGACAGTAAGTAGAGGCTCAGTGATCCCAGCCTTGCCATTGAGAAGGATAGACACAGGAAAACCTGGCTCCCTGTAGAGGAAAGGCTGCATTTCCTGACTAAATGTCAAAAATATACAACAATTACAGAGTGTCATTTCCCCAAATGTGAAAGCCTTATTCAAGGTTTCAAAGACCTCTCTGATGAAGATAGGCTACCTGTCCTGTTGGGGGAGGACGCAGAGAGCCGTGGGTTGGCAACGCACTACATTGCTATCGTTACCTGTGTGTGTGTGTGTGTGTGTGTGTGTGTGTGTGTGTGTGTGTGTGTGTGTGTGTGTGTGTGTTAACATCTCTTCCTAACCTGTTCTTAAAGGACTGTTACCCTGAAGGACACAGACCGTATTCAAGGTTTCAAAGACCTCTCTGATGAGAGTAGGCTACCCGTCCTGTTGGGGGAGGACGCAGAGAGCTGTGGGTTGGCAGCGCACTACATGGCTGCCTGCCATAAGATGAGGGACAGTGTCTGACAGACCAATCCACCTGCACATGTACTCTACTGTATGCCTATTGTTGAATGTATGGTTATTTTGACTCTTGGTCCAAAATAAGCTTTGAGAGACAGACAGATAAAGAGAGAGAGAGGGAGAGACAGAGACAGAGACACAGAGAGAGAGAGAGAGAGAGAGAGAGAGAGAGAAAATACAATGAAATATTGTATTTTGAGCAAAACCATCTCTGTTTCCATGTTTCCTTCTGTTCTACAGTGACTAGACTTCCTCCTAGACGTTATCGTGATTGTGATCGACTATTGATCAATGGGACTTCCTCCTATATGTTATGGCGATGTGATTGTGTTCGATGAGTGTCCTACCCCAGACTCTTGATCCATGGACAGTCCCTCAGACTGGAAGCCAGACTCTGAGCCCCCAGGGCCGTGAAACTGTTGTACTTGACACTGCAGAAAAAACACGGGGGAAACAATGAGTCGGACTGTAGTAGTGGTGAACAGTAGTGTGGCAACAGCTACTGATCCCATAGCAACAGGGGGTACTACATACACACTACCGTATCAATACTGCTGTGCTACTGCAGTAATGTTTTATAATTCAGACTTACTGCAGTAATGTTTTATGTTTCAGACTTACTGCTGTAATGTTTTATAATTCAGATTTACTGCAGTCATGTTTTATGTTTCAGACTTACTGCTGTTTTACTGCAGTAATGTTTTATAATTCAGACTTACTGCTGTTTTACTGCAGTCATGTTTTATGTTTCAGACTTACTGCAGTAATGTTTTATAATTCAGACTTACTGCAGTAATGTTTTATAATTCAGACTTACTGCAGTAATGTTTTATAATTCAGACTTACTGCAGTAATGTTTTATGTTTCAGACTTACTGCAGTAATGTTTTATAATTCAGACTTACTGCAGTAATGTTTTATGTTTCAGACTTACTGCAGTAATGTTTTATAATTCAGACTTACTGCTGTAATGTTTTATAATTCAGACTTACTGCATTATTACTGCAGTAATGTTTTATAATTCAGGCTTACTGCTGTAATGTTTTATAATTCAGACTTACTGCTGTAATGTTTTATAATTCAGACTTACTGCAGTAATGTTTTATAATTCAGACTTACTGCAGTAATGTTTTATAATTCAGACTTACTGCAGTAATGTTTTATAATTCAGACTTACTGCAGTAATGTTTTATGTTTCAGACTTACTGCAGTAATGTTTTATAATTCAGATTTACTGCAGTCATGTTTTATAATTCAGATTTACTGCAGTAATGTTTTATAATTCAGACTTACTGCAGTATAGTTTTATAATTCAGACTTACTCCAGGTCACTGAGTGATTTCATCTGAGGTAAAACAGCAGCCAGACTCTCAGCACCCCCGTCAGATATCACATTACTGTACAGACTGGAGAATAGACAGGATTAGACCGTTCAGATTACAGACTGGAGACTAGACTGGATTAGACCATCAGATTACAGACTGGAGAATAGACTGGATTAGACCATCAGATTACAGACTGGAGAATAGACTGGATTAGACCATCAGATTACAAACTGGACAATAGACGGGATTACACCATCAGATTACAGACTGGACGATAGACTGGATTAGACCTTCAGATAACAGACTGGAGAATAGACTGGATTAGACCATCAGATTACAGACTGGAGAATAGACAGGATTAGACCATCAGATTACAGACTGGAGAATAGACGGGATTAGACCATCAGATTACAGACTGGAGAATAGACAGGATTAGACCGTTCAGATTACAGACTGGAGAATAGACGGGATTAGACCATCAGATTACAGACTGGACAATAGACGGGATTAGACCATCAGATTACAGACTGGACAATAGACGGGATTAGACCATCAGATTACAGACTGGACAATAGACGGGATTAGACCATCAGATTACAGACTGGAGAATAGACAGGATTAGACCATCAGATTACAGACTGGAGAACAGACAGGATTAGACCATCAGATTACAGACTAGACAATAGATGGGATTAGACCATTAGATTACAGACTGGACAATAGACAGGGTGTGTGTGTGTGTTTGTGTGTTTGTGTGTGTGTGTGTGTGTGTGTGTGTGTGTCTGTGTGTGTGTGTGTGTGTGTGTGTGTGTGTGTCTGTGTGTGTGTGTGTGTGTGTGTGTGTGTGTGTATACCTGAGACAGTGCAGCGAGGGGAGGGTAGACAGAGCAGGAGCCAGACTCTCTATTCCCTGGTCTCCTATACAGTTCTGGGACAGACTGAGAGAAGAGAAGAGAAGAGAAGAGGGGAGGGGAGGGGAGGAGAGGAGGGGAAAGGAGGAAAAAGAGGAGGGAGGAGAGAAGCGGAGGAGAAAGGAGAGGAGGAGAAAGGGGAGGAGAGGAGAGGAGGGGAGGAGAGGAGGAGAAAGGAGAGGAGGGGAGGGAAGAAGAGAGGAGGGGAGGAGAAAGGAAAGAAGGGGAGGAGAGGAGAGGAGGAGAAAGGAGAGGAGGAGGGGAAAAAGGAGAGGAAGGAAGAGAAGAAGAGAGGAGGGGAGGAAAAAAGAGAGGAGGGGAGAGGAGGGGAGAGGAGGAGATACCATAAACATTGTTAACAAAAGCACAGTAACTGACTGAAAATATAGTGCAGATAGATATTATCTAGGGCAGAGGTCACCAACCTTTTCTGGGTCATAATGACCCCAGAGATCTACAGATCGATATTATCTAGCGAGCTCAGTGACGGACAGATTGATCTAGAGAGTAGAGAGCTCAGTGACGGACAGGTTGATCTAGAGAGTAGAGAGCTCAGTGATGGACAGGTTGATGGTTGATCTAGAGACAAGAGAGCTCAGTGATGGACAGGTTGATCTAGAGAGTAGAGAGCTCAGTGATGGACAGGTTGATCTAGAGAGTAGAGAGCTCAGTGATGGACAGGTTGATCTAGAGAGTAGAGAGCTCAGTGACAGACAGGTTGATCTAGAGACAAGTGAGTTCAGTGATAGACAGGTGGATATAGAGAGTAGAGAGCTCAGTGATGAACAGGTTGATGGTTGATCTAGAGAGTAGAGAGCTCAGTGATGGACAGGTTGATCTAGAGAGTAGAGAGCTCAGTGACAGACAGGTTGATCTAGAGACAAGTGAGTTCAGTGATAGACAGGTTGATCTAGAGAGTAGAAAGCTCAGTGATGAACCGGTTGATCTAGAGACTAGAGAGCTCAGTGATGAACAGGTTGATCTAGAGAGTAGAGAGCTCAGTGACGGACAGGTTGATCTAGAGAGTAGAGAGCTCAGTGATGGACAGGTTGATGGTTGATCTAGAGACAAGAGAGCTCAGTGATGGACAGGTTGATCTAGAGAGTAGAGAGCTCAGTGATGGACAGGTTGATCTAGAGAGTAGAGAGCTCAGTGATGGACAGGTTGATCTAGAGAGTAGAGAGCTCAGTGACAGACAGGTTGATCTAGAGACAAGTGAGTTCAGTGATAGACAGGTGGATATAGAGAGTAGAGAGCTCAGTGATGAACAGGTTGATGGTTGATCTAGAGAGTAGAGAGCTCAGTGATGGACAGGTTGATCTAGAGAGTAGAGAGCTCAGTGACAGACAGGTTGATCTAGAGACAAGTGAGTTCAGTGATAGACAGGTTGATCTAGAGAGTAGAAAGCTCAGTGATGAACCGGTTGATCTAGAGACTAGAGAGCTCAGTGATGAACAGGTTGATCTAGAGAGTAGAGAGCTCAGTGATGAACAGGTTGATCTAGAGAGTAGAGACCTTTAAGCCCATCTAGTCAGTGATGAACAGGTTGATCTAGACAGTAGAGAGCTCAGTGATGGACAGGTTGATCTAGACAGTAGAGAGCTCAGTGATGGACAGGTTGATCTAGAGAGTAGAGAGCTCGGTGATGAACAGGTTGATCTAGGCAGTAGAGAGCTCAGTGATGGACAGGTTGATCTTGAGAGAAGAGAGCTCAGTGATGAACAGGTTGATCTAGACTAGAGAGCTCAGTGATGAACAGGTTGATCTAGATAGTAGAGAGCTCAGTGATGAACAGGTTGATCTAGACAGTAGAGAGCTCAGTGATGAACAGGTTGATCTAGATAGTAGAGAGCTCAGTGATGAACAGGTTGATCTAGACAGTAGAGAGCTCAGTGATGAACAGGTTGATCTAGACAGTAGAGAGCTCAGTGATGGACATGTTGATCTAGAGACTAGGACGCTCAGTGATGAACAGGTTGATATAGAGTCTAGAGAGCTCAGTGATGAACAGGTTGATCTAGATAGTAGAGAGCTCAGTGATGAACAGGTTGATCTAGACAGTAGAGAGCTCAGTGATGAACAGGTTGATCTAGATAGTAGAGAGCTCAGTGATGAACAGGTTGATCTAGACAGTAGAGAGCTCAGTGATGAACAGGTTGATCTAGATAGTAGAGAGCTCAGTGATGAACAGGTTGATCTAGACAGTAGAGAGCTCAGTGATGAACAGGTTGATCTAGACAGTAGAGAGCTCAGTGTGAGGTTTCTTACTTGATAATCTGCAGAGAGGAGAGAGACAGCACAGCTCCAGCCAGCCCCTCAGCCCCACTGTCCCCCAGTTTACTGTTCTCCAGACTGGGTGAGGGAGACAGAGAGATTAGACCGACAGAGAGGTTAGACCGACAGCGAAATAAAGTGAAAGCCGTTGTCCCGTGGTCCATCAGTAGAGCGATACTTACTCCAGGTGATGTAGACTGTGCAGGGCTGGCAGCAGCTCCAGGAGTTTAGGGAGCGCCAGAGGACCATTCACTGGCCCCAACCTGTAAACACACACAAACACACTTTATCAAACCAGTGGTAACTCTTGACTTATTACCTAGTCAGACCAGTGGTAACTCTTGACTTATTACCTAGTCAGAGTGGTAACTCTTGACTTATTACTTAGTCAAATCAAAGTGTATTGACTTATTACCTAGTGATAGTGGTTGAATAATGACACTCACTCAAACTCCAGCTTGTGGAGATCTCTGACTGCCGGTAGACCCTCCCCCAGGACACCATCTGATTGGCTGAAATGATGACGGACACATCACAACGGCTTTGAACATACCAGTATATATATATATATATATGTGTGTTTATGTATTGTAGATGGCTGTAACAAGAGCTGGGCAGGTTACTGTCTACTGTATTGTATTGTAGATGGTGTGTGTGTGTGTGTGTGTGTGTGTGGTTGTGTGTGTGTGTGTGTGTGTGTGTGTGTGTGGTTGTGTGTGTGTGTGTGTGTGTGTGTGTGGTTGTGTGTGTGTGTGTGTGTGTGTGTGTGTGTGTGTGTGTGTGTGTGTGTGTGTGTGTGTGTGTGTGTGTGTGTGTGTGTGTGTGTGTGTGTGTGTGTGCTGTATTGGCGTACCTCTCTGACAGTCTCCTGCTTGTGTGTATGTTGACCAGTGTGGACAGGTGTTGGACGTGGGACACCTGTGTGGCTCTGAAAGGGTTAAGGGTCAACTTGGACACAACCGCTTTTAGAAGCTCCTCCTCCCCACTCTGCTCTAGCTCCTCCCACAGAGTGATGGTGTCAGCGATACACGCCCTGGGACGGACACACACACACAAACACACACACACACAAACACACGTTAGAGTCGTGTTCAAAACACACAGATCAGAAAACTAAATGTGCATGACAAAGTTCTACATACAGTAGAGTGAGAACATCAGATCTATACTGTTCTAGATCTATACTGTAACAGATATATACTGTTCTCGATCTATACTGTTCTAGATCTATACTGTAACAGATATATACTGTTCTAGATATATACTGTAAAATATCTATACTGTTCTAGATCTATACTGTTCTAGATCTATACTGTAACAGATATATACTGTTCTAGATATATACTGTAACAGATCTATACTGTTCTAGATCTATACTGTAACAGATATATACTGTTCTAGATCTATACCGTAACAGATCTATACTGTAACAGAGCTATACTGTTCTAGATATATACTGTTATAGATCTATACTGTTCTAGAGCTATACTGTTCTAGATCTATACTGTTCTAGATCTATACTGTAACAGATATATACTGTTCTAGATCTATACTGTAACAGATCTATACTGTTCTAGATCTATACTGTTCTAGATCTATACTGTAACAGATCTATACTGTTCTAGATATATACTGTAACAGATACATACTGTTCTAGATATATCATGTAACAGATCTGTACTGTTCTAGATATATAATGTAACAGATCTATACTGTAACAGATCTATACTGTTCTAGATATATAATGTAACAGATCTATACTGTTCTAGATATATAATGTAACAGATCTATACTGTAACAGATATATACTGTTCTCGATATATAATGTAGCATATCTGTACTGTTCTAGATCTATACTGTAACAGATCTATACTGTTCTAGATATACACTGTAACAGATCTGTAGCAGGTCTATCAGTGTAACAGTACCAGTACCTGTATGAGTGTATGTTGTTGAGACCCGTTAGTAGTTTTAATCCTGTCATCCTCAGTCCTGTGTCCTCCAGCCCCAGACAGAACCTCCTCCTCAGCGTTCTACACTGGTCCAAAAGGTTCCACACTACGAAGGCGTCGGCGGGGCACAGTGGAACCCCTTGGAACGACAGAACCTCGGGAAGGTTCCGTACCAGGTGCCTGACCAAGCGGATGTCGCCTGTCTCGTAAACGCAGTGACACGCCTCCAGGAGCCGAGCGGGGCTCAGGTCGCCATGGTGAAGGTTCTCCAGGTGTGATATCACAGCGGCTCGCTTGGCCGCCACCACTTTCATGGCGCCGGTATCCAGGGTGGCCAGATCCCGGAGTTCCGCATTGTTCCGGAAAAGCAGCCCGACAGCGAATCTCTGAGCAAGGTCCAGACACTCTCCCTGAGGCCGTCGCCTCCCCCTGGGCTGCAGAGTAGAGTAGAGTAGAACAGAGTAGAATAGAGTAGAACAGAGTAGAATAGAGTAGAACAGAGTTGAGTATAATAGAGTAGAGTAGAACAGAGTAGAGTAGAACAGAGTAGAGTAGAATAGAGTAGAGTAGAACAGAGTAGAACATAGTAGAGTAGAGTAGAACAGAGTAGAGTAGAACAGAACAGAGTAGAGTAGAACAGAGTAGAGTAGAGTAGAACAGAGCAGAACAGAGTAGAGCAGAACAGAGTAGAGTAGAGTAGAACAGAGCAGAACAGAGTAGAGTAGAACAGAGTAGAGCAGAACAGGGTAGAGTAGAACAGAGTAGAATATAGTAGAGCAGAACAGAGTAGAGTAGTACAGGAGTACATTTACACGTTAGTCATTTGGCAGACACTCTTATCCAGAGCCACTTCCTGTCAGTACATTCATCTTCAGGAAGCTGTGAGGAACAACCACATATCACAGACATAGGAAAGACACAGACTCCGAGCTAGGAGGTGCTAGTTCAGGTCATAGTCTACAGAGGGACATATGGACAGACAGAGTTTCAATAGAAAACAGTCATTCTACCTGTGGTAGTATCTGGGCCAGCAGAGCGCGGTCAGACACACAGCTGGAGACGGACAGGTGGGCCCCGCCCAGGAAGCTTTGCAGGAAAGGGTGGGCCCAGGACAGGATGTTGTCGGAACTCACGCCGCCACCGTCACCATCTCTGCCCTGCTCCCCCCTCAGCCAGTGAGAATGGACAAGTCCAGTCCTCAGGCCAAACAACCGCAGCTTGACACAGACGGTATTGTCCAGAGTCAGGGTCAGGAGAGATGAATGACCTTTAACCCCCTGCCAAGCCAGACCGCTCAACTCTGACAGAACACACCTGTTCTCTTCCTCTCTCTCTTTCTCTTTCTCTTCCTCTCCCTCCACCCTCTCTCTCTCTTCTTCCTCCCTCTTCTCCTCTCTCTCTTCCTCTTCCTCCTCCCTCTCTCTCACTTCCTCCTCCCTCTTCTCCTGTCTCTCTTTCTCTCCCTCCTCCCTCTTCATCTGTCTCTCTTTCTCTCCCTCCTCCCTCTCTCTCTCTTCCTCCCTCTTCTCCTCTCTCTCTTTCTCTCCCTCCTCCCTCTCTCTCTCTTCCTCCTCCCTCTTCTCCTCTCTCTCTTTCTCACCCTCCTCCCTCTCTTCCTCCTCCCTCGTCTCTATCCTCCTCTTCTCGTCTTCTAATTGATTTTGGGATTGAGTGTGAGAGCGAGTGCGGATGTGTGTTCGTGTCCAGTTGCGTGTGTGTTTCAGGGTGTGTTTTTGACTGTGTTTAAGGGTGTGAGTGTGTGCCTGGGTTTGAGTTTGGGGTAGGGTTTGACAGTGTGTGTGTTTCCGGGTGTGTCGTCTCATCTTTAGTAGCAACACACTGTAACACAGTCCCGTCAGCGTGGAGGGGAGTGGGTCCGAAACATCCCAGTGTTCTAGAAGCAGACAGACCATGTGACACAGAGCTGGGTTCCAACACATAGACAGAAGGTACGGCTGGCTATGGAGCCTGGTGAGGGCTAGGACTGGGACTGGGACTGGGACTGGGACTGGGACTGGGGCTAGGACTGGGACTGGGACTGAGGTTGGGACTGGGGCTGGGACTGGGATTGGGACTAGGACTAGGACTGGGACTGGGACTGGGACTGAGGCTGAGGCTGAGGCTGAGGCTGGGACTGAGGCTGAGGTTGGGACTGGGACTGAGGCTGAGGTTGTGACTGGGACTGAGGCTGGGACTGGGACTGAGACTGAGACTGGGACTGAGGCTGGGACTGAGACTGGGACTGAGACTGAGACTGGGACTGGGACTGAGACTGGGGCTGAGGCTAGGACTGAGTCTGGGACTGGTGCTAGGACTGAGTTTGGGACTGGGATTGAGTCTGAGGCTGGGACTGAGGTTGGGGCCTCTAGGGACTGTCCAGAGAAGTATTGTCCCAGGTATCTCTCGATGTCCGGAGGGGAGAAGCCAGAGAGTTCCAGGAGGCTGTCAGCCCGTTTCAGCAGCCCACTGACGGTGCCTCGTGGTCGGGCAGAGAGGAGCAGAGAGCAGCCTGGTAGCAGCTTCCTCTGGAGCAGACCTGAGAACAGCTGTCTAACGCTGTAGTTCTCCCCTTTACTGTCATCCGCTGGAAACTGAAGCAGCCCCTCCAAGTCACGCACCACCTCGAAGCCATCGAATATCACCAGCACACGCTCCGGGACAGAGAGGACCTGATTGAAGACATCCCGTGGGTGGGGGCAGGAGAGGTGTAGGAGGAGGGACCGAAGGCTATAGGTCGGCTCAGGGGGGAGGGTCAGAGCCTTACCGTCCAGTAAGAACACAAAGTCAAACTGAGGCAGGAGGCCGTCGGACCAATCAACGCAGAGCTTCTTGATGAGCGTGCTTTTGCCCATGCCGGTGTTGCCTAGCAACACGATGGAACGTTTGGGTTTCGCCCCGAGGGAGCTCTCAAACACCTGACGACAAACACAGACAATAAATACATTCATTATTAATTACACTTATTATTATTTATAATTATAATTATAATTCATTATTTAATTACTTTTTCTGACAGACAGAATCATAAACCGAGGAAGAAAAACCTGTAATGACAACGTAACGACAGCCTTCAGACTAAATACTAATAGTTTCTCTGTAGGTGACGACGTAACGATGATGTCACAGGGTCTGACCTGACTCCTGGCCAACGAGCCCCGCCTCCTCTCCGCGTCTCCGATAACGACCAAATCTTTCTCCAGGCACTTGCTGGTGTTCTTCCCTGAGCCAATCAGGATCTGCCTCTGGACCAATCGCACGTCAACATAGTGGGACGCCAGGCTAAGGCCCGCCTCCATCTCCTGTTGAGACAACGTCATTGGTTGGAGAGACAGGTAGAGTTGTCTTTTGAAAAAAAGACCCAACTCAACGGTCCCTCTTGTCTGTCCCCCTTGGTCTTACCTGGCACATTCCCCTCAGGTGAGCCTTGGCTTGGTGAATGTACTCCTCTGTAACACACAGACACACACACACACACACACACACACACACACACACACACACACACACACACACACACACACACACACACACACAGTAACATTCTCATGTGATTGCCTTTGTTTAGGATGTTTTTTGCATATATAGGGTACAGGGTCAGGAGGAAGAGAGGACAGACTCTAACTCACCTGTCCTGGGGGAGAGGGGGGAGGCAGAGGGGGGAGACAGGGCTTGGCTGGCACAGTCAGACAGAGACCCAGGAGGATACGAACACATCGAGTCTGGAGCTACCTCACCGTCAACTACACACACACACACACACACACACACACACACACACACACACACACACACACACACACACACACGCACACACACGCACACACACGCACACACGCACACACACACACACACACACACACACACACACACACACACACACACAACATGAGTAACAACCACACCCAGTATTCAAATTGACTCATGTTGATTGACTTATTGACTCAGTGAGGTCAGTGATGACTGGATGGATGAATGAATGGGTGGATGAATGGATGGATGAATGGATGAATAAATGGATGGATGAATGGATGGATGAATGAATGGATGGATGAATGGATGGATGGATGAATGAATGAATGAATGGATGAATGAATGGACGAATGAATGGATGAATGAATGAATGAATGGATGGATGAATGGATGAATGGATGAATGGATGAATGAATGGATGGATGAATGGATGAATGAATGATTGAATGGATGGTATTCCCCCTCTGAAGGAAGCTGCTCTCAGTCATGCAGGAAGTAAATCCCCCTGTCTCATCAATGACTCTGAGTAGAACCCTATTCCCTATATAGTGCACTACTTTAGACCAGGGCCCTATAGAACCCTATTCCCTATATATAGTGCACTACACTAGACCAGAGCACTATAGAACCCTATTCCCTATATATAGTGCACTACACTAGACCAGAGCACTATAGAACCCTATTCCCTATATATAGTGCACTACACTAGACCAGAGCCCTATAGAACACTATTCCCTATATATAGTGCACTACTCTTGACCAGAGCCCTATAGAACCCTATTATCTCTATATATATATTGCACTACTCTAGACCAGAGCCCTATAGAACCCTGTTCCCTATATATAGTGCACTACTCTAGACCAGAGCCCTATAGAACCCTATTTCCTATATATAGTGCACTACTCTTGACCAGAGCCCTATAGAACCCTATTTCCTATATATAGTGCACTACTCTTGACCAGAGCCCTATAGAACCCTATTCCCTATATATAGTGCACTACTCTTGACCAGAGCCCTATAGAACACTATTCCCTATATATAGTGCACTACTTTAGACCAGAGCCCTATAGAATCCTATTATCTCTATATATATATTGCACTACTCTAGACAAGAGCCCTATAGAACCCTATTCCCTATAGATAGTGCACTACTTTAGACCAGAGCCCTATATAACCCTATTCCCTATATATAGTGCACTACTTTAGACCAGAGCCCTATATAACCCTATTCCCTATATATAGTGCACTACTTTAGACCAGAGCCCTATAGAACCCTATTGTCACGGCGTCGGCCGAAGTCGGTTCCCTCTCCTTGTTCGGGGGGGAGGGGGTGTCGACGTCGCCGGCCTTCTAGCCACCGCCGATCCACTTTTCATTTTCCATTTGTTTTGTCTTTGTCTTTACCACACCTGGCTTCCCTCAACCAATTACCTGTTTACTATATTAACCCTCTGTTCTCCAGGTATTGTTTGTGAGTGTTTACTATATTAACCCTCTGTTCCCCAGGTATTGTTTGTGAGTGATTACTATATTAACCCTCTGTTCCCCAGGTATTATGAGTGTTTACTATATTAACCCTCTGTTCCCCAGGTATTGTGAGTGATTACTATATTAACCCTCTGTTCCCCAGGTATTGTTTGTGAGTGATTACTATATTAACCCTCTGTTCTCCAGGTATTGTTTGTGAGTGATTACTATATTAACCCTCTGTTCCCCAGGTATTGTTTGTGAGTTTTTACTATATTAACCCTCTGTTCCCCAGGTATTGTTTGTGAGTGATTACTATATTAACCCTCTGTTCCCCAGGTATTGTTTGTGAGTGATTACTCTATTAACCCTCTGTTCTCCAGGTATTGTTTGTGAGTGATTACTATATTAACCCTCTGTTCCCCAGGTATTGTTTGTGAGTGATTACTATATTAACCCTCTGTTCTCCAGGTATTGTCTGTGAGTGATTACTATATTAACCCTCTGTTCTCCAGGTATTGTGAGTGATTACTATATTAACCCTCTGTTCTCCAGGTATTGTCTGTGAGTGATTACTATATTAACCCTCTGTTCTCCAGGTATTGTTTGTGAGTGATTACTATATTATCCCTCTGTTCTCCAGGTATTGTTTGTGTTTGTTGTATTTTCGGTCCGTCATGGTGTGCTTGTTTTGTTACTTTGTACATTTGTTAATTTGAGTAAAAGTACGTTGATTACTCTGCTGTCCTGCGCCTGAGTCTCTACACCAGCTACACACAGGACCCATTACACCTATTCCCCAATAGGGCTCTGGTCTATAGTAGTAAACTATATAGGGAATAGGGCTCTGGTCTAAAGTAGTGCACTAGATGGGGAATAGGGCTCTGGTCTAAAGTAGTGCACTAGATAGGGAATAGGGCTCTTGTCTAAAGTAGTGCACTAGATAGGGAATAGGGCTCTGGTCTTTAGTAGTACACTATATAGGGAATAGGGCTCTTGTCTAAAGTAGTGCACTAGATAGGGAATAGGGCTCTTGTCTAAAGTAGTGCACTAGATAGGGAATAGGGCTCTGGTCTAAAGTAGTGCACTAGATAGGGAATAGGGCTCTGGTCTAAAGTAGTGCACTAGATAGGGAATAGGGCTCTGGTCTTTAGTAGTACACTATATAGGGAATAGGGCTCTGGTCTAAAGTAGTGCACTATATAGGGAATAGGGCTCTGGTCTAAAGTAGTGCACTATATAGGGAATAGGGCTCTGGTCTAAAGTAGTGCACTATATAGGGAATAGGGCTCTGGTCTAAAGTAGTACACTAGATAGGGAATAGGGCTCTGGTCTAAAGTAGTGCACTATATAGGGAATAGGGCTCTGGTCTAAAGTAATGCACTATATAGGGAATAGGGCTCTGGTCTAAAGTAGTGCAATACATAGGGAATAGGGTGCCATATGGGAGTTACTATATCAGTCACAACACAGTATAAAGTTGGGTCAAATTGAGGTGTTGATGTTGGTCAGCACTCACCTGGAGAGAGAGGTAGGACGTCGAGGGTTCTAGGAGATAGCGAGGGAGAAGACACTGCAAGGACACAGTACGTCAGGTAACACACGCAGGCACACAGACTCACAGACACACAGAGTCACAGAGTCACGGACACACAGAGTCACGGACACACAGACTCACGGACACACAGAGTCACAGAGTCCCAGACACACAGAGTCACGGACACACAGACTCACGGACACACAGAGTCACGGACACACAGAGTCACAGAGTAACAGGCACACAACACAGAGTCACGGAAACACAGAGTCACGGACACACGGAGTCACGGACACGCAGAGTCACGGAGTCACGGACACACAGAGTCACGGACACACAGACTCACAGAGTCACGGACACACAGAGTCACAGAGTCACGGACACACAGAGTCACAGAGTCACGGACACACAGACTCACAGACTCACGGACACACAGACTCACGGGGACACACGGACTCACATGTTCCTCCACTGTTGGAGCTAGAAACAGAAGCATTTTGCTCCACTGTTGGAGCTAGAAACAGAAGCATTTTGCTCCACTGTTGGAGCTAGAAACAGGAGCATTTTGCTCCACTGTTGGAGCTAGAAACAGAAGCATTTTGCTCCACTGTTGGAGCTAGAAACAGAAGCTTTTTGCTCCACTGTTGGAGCTAGAAACAGGAGCATTTTGCTCCACTGTTGGAGCTAGAAACAGAAGCATTTTGCTCCACTGTTGGAGCTAGAAACAGAAGCATTTTGCTCCACTGTTGGAGCTAGAAACAGAAGCATTTTGCTCCACTGCAGGAGCTAGAAACAGAAGCATTTTGCTAAACTTTGTACGCTACCAATGAACTTTGATTTGACTCACAGACACACACACACTCACTCAGTATGTAGGTGGGAGGTCTTGAGAAGCCGAAAACAGGGGCTTGAACCAGCTGCAGCTCTGAGCCATCTGTAAGGACACAGAGCACAGGTTACTCTCTCACACACAGAACACAGGTTACTCTCTCACACACAGAGCACAGGTTACTCTCTCACACACAGAGCACAGGTTACTCTCTCACACACAGAGCACAGGTTACTCTCTCACACACAGAACACAGGTTACTCTCTCACACACAGAGCACAGGTCTCTCTCTCTCTCTCTCTCTCTCTCTCTCTCTCTCGCTCTCTCTCTCTCTCTCTCTCTCTCTCTCTCTCTCCCTCCCTCCCTCCCTCCCTCCCTCTCTCCCTCTCTCCCTCTCTCCCTCCCTCCCTCCCTCCCTACAGATGGACTATATGAAACATCTCCATTGAAAGTACTTTATGAGTCCAGCATTAACTCTTCATGTGTCTGGGGAAACCAGCACATAACACCATCATCATCACACTTACTGCTACACGAAGAGACGAAAGTAGCAGTCCCAAACCCAGGAATGTAAAGGAGAGAAGGAGCGATCTGGACAAGTCTGGGAGGAGGAGGAGAGAGAGTCACGGCCGAGAGGGGAGGAGAACCAGCACAACCTACAGAGAACACAAAAAATATATATTCAGTTTGATTAATTCAGTTCCATTTTAAAAACAAGCCAAGAACATCAATACCTAAACTAAAGGTTAGACTTTATCACTTCTGAACCCCACGTTCCTCTATACCAGTCTCTCAGCCACACTACCTCACTGTAGAGGAACTGAACCCCACGTTCCCTTTATACCAGTCTCTCAGCCACACTACCTCACTGTAGAGGAACTGAACCCCACGCTCCTCTATACCAGTCTCTCAGCCACACTACCTCACTGTAGAGGAACTGAACCCCACGTTCCTATATACCAGTCTCTCAGCCACACTACCTCACTGTAGAGGAACTGAACCCCACGTTCCTCTATACCAGTCTCTCAGCCACACTACCTCACTGTAGAGGAACTGAACCCCACGTTCCTATATACCAGTCTCTCAGCCACACTACCTCACTGTAGAGGAACTGAACCCCACGTTCCTCTATACCAGTCTCTCAGCCACACTACCTCACTGTAGAGGAACTGAACCCCACGTTCCTTTATACCAGTCTCTCAGCCACACTACCTCACTGTAGAGGAACTGAACCCCACGTTCCTTTATACCAGTCTCTCAGCCACACTACCTCACTGTAGAGGAACTGAACCCCACGTTCCTATATACCAGTCTCTCAGCCTCACTGTAGAGGAACTGAACCCCACGTTCCTCTATACCAGTCTCTCAGCCACACTACCTCACTGTAGAGGAACTGAACCCCACGTTCCTATATACCAGTCTCTCAGCCACACTACCTCACTGTAGAGGAACTGAAGTAAAGACAGTCGGGGCCCGCGGCGAGGGTCCCCAGTCCGGGGCCCGTGTCGAGGGTCCCCGCACCAGAGGCGCCACCAAAATGGGGTGAGCCAGAGGTGGATTGGGGTCTACGTCCCGCACCAGAGACGCCACTGCGGATAGATGCCCACCCAGACCCTCCCCTGTAGGTTCAGGTTTTGCGGCCGGAGTCCGCACCTTTGGGGTGGGGTTACTGTCACGTCCTGAGACTTTTTATTTTGGTTTTGTCAGGGTGTTGGAGTGTACACTACAGGGATAAGAGAGAGTGAAAGAGTGCACACTACAGGGATAAGGGAGAGTGATGGAGTGTACACTACAGGGATAAGAGAGAGTGATGGAGTGTACACTACAGGGATAAGAGAGAGTGATGGAGTGTACACTACAGGGATAAGAGAGAGTGAAGGAGTGTACACTACAGGGATAAGAGAGAGTGGTGGAGTGTACACTACAGGGATAAGAGAGAGTGATGGAGTGTGCACTACAGGGATAAGAGAGAGTGATGGAGTGTACACTACAGGGATAAGAGAGAGTGATGGAGTGTACACTACAGGGATAAGAGAGAGTGATTGAGTGTACACTTCAGGGATAAGGGAGAGGGAAAGAGTGTACACTTCAGGGATAAGGGAGAAGGTAGAAACAGAGTTGATTCTTACCTCTGATGGGAGAGTCTGTCTGAGTCTCTCTCTTCCTCTGTCCGTCCACAGGCTCTGTCGATCTCCTCTTCCTCTGTCCGTCACCAGCCTCTGTCGCTCTCCTCTTCGCTCTCTTCCTCTGTCTGTCACCAGGCTCTGTCGATCTCCTCTTCCTCTGTCCGTCACCAGCCTCTGTCGATCCCCTCTTCCTCTGTCCGTCACCAAGCTCTGTCTCTCTCTTCCTCTGTCCGTCACCAGCCTCTGTCGATCCCCTCTTCCTCTGTCCGTCACCAAGCTCTGTCAGGGACAACATCACAGAGGACACTGTTGTTTAAATCAACCAATCAACCAACTGTTGCTGACGTCATACCTCCATATGGGGCCGTTGTGAGAGCAGGCTTCTGCTACGGCCAAGCAGAAACAACAGCTTATTTAAGTCTTTAATAAGTCAAGCAGAAACAACAGCTTATTTAAGTCTTTAATAAGCCAAGCAGAAACAACAGCTTATTTAAGTCTTTAATAAGCCAAGCAGAAACAACAGCTTATTTAAGTCTTTAATAAGCCAAGCAGAAACAACAGCTTATTTAAGTCTTTAATAAGTCAAGCAGAAACAACAGCTTATTTAAGTCTTTAATAAGTCAAGCAGAAACAACAGCTTATTTAAGTCTTTAATAAGTCAAGCAGAAACAACAGCTTATTTAACCAGGTAGTCTAGTTGAGAACAAGTTCTCATTTACAATTGCGACCCTGGCCAAGATAAAGCAAAGCAGTTCGACACATACAATGACACAGAGTTACACATGGAGTAAAACAAACATACAGCCAATAATACAGTAGAAACAAGTCTATATACAATGTGAGCAAATGAGGTGAGAAGGGAGGTAAAGGCAAAAAAGGCCATGGTGGCAAGGTAAATACAATATAGCAAGTAAAACACTGGAATGGTAGTTTTGCAATGGAAGAATGTGCAAAGTAGAGATAGAAATAATGGGGTGCAAAGGAGCAAAATAAATAAATAAATGAAATACAGTAGGGAAAGAGGTAGTTGTTTGGGCTAAATTATAGGTGGGCTGTGTACAGGTGCAGTAATCTGTGAGGTGCTCTGACAGTTGGTGCTTAAAGCTAGTGAGGGAGATAAGTGTTTCCAGTTTCAGAGATTTTTGTAGTTCGTTCCAGTCATTGGCAGCAGAGAACTGGAAGGAGAGGCGGCCAAAGAAAGAATTGGTTTTGGGGGTGACTAGAGAGATATACCTGCTGGAGCGTGTGCTACAGGTGGGAGATGCTATGCTGACCAGCGAGCTGAGATAAGGGGGGACTTTACCTAGCAGGGTCTTGTAGATTACCTGGAGCCAGTGGGTTTGGCGACGAGTATGAACCGAGGGCCAGCCAACGAGAGCGTACAGGTCGCAGTGGTGGGTAGTATATGGGGCTTTGGTGACAAAACGGATGGCACTGTGATAGACTGCATCCAGTTTGTTGAGTAGGGTATTGGAGGCTATTTTGTAAATGACATCGCCGAAGTCGAGGATCGGTAGGATGGTCAGTTTTACGAGAGTATGTTTGGCAGCATGAGTGAAGGATGCTTTGTTGCGATATAGGAAGCCAATTCTAGATTACATTTTGGATTGGAGATGCTTAATGTGAGTCTGGAAGGAGAGTTTACAGTCTAACCAGACACCCAGGTATTTGTAGTTGTCCACGTATTCTAAGTCAGAACCGTCCAGAGTAGTCATGCTAGATGAGCGGGCGGATGCGGGCAGTTGATGAGCATGCATTTAGTTTTACTAGCGTTTAAGAGCTGTTAGAGGCCATGGAAGGAGAGTTGTATGGCATTGAAGCTCGTCTGGAGGGTTGTTATCACAGTGTCCAAAGAAGGGCCAGAAGTATGCAGAATGGTGTTGTCTGCGTAGAGGTGGATCAGAGACTCACCAGCAGCAAGAGCGACCTCATTGATGTATACAGAGAAGAGAGTCGGTCCAAGAATTGAACCCTGTGGCACCCCCATAGAGACTGCCAGAGGTCCGGACAACAGACCCTCCGATTTGACACACTGAACTCTATCAGAGAAGTAGTTGGTGAACCAGGCGAGGCAATCATTTGAGAAACCAAGGCTGTCGAGTCTGCCGATGAGGATGTGGTGATTGACAGAGTCGAAAGCCTTGGCCAGATCAATGAATACGGCTGCACAGTATTGTTTCTTATCAATGGCGGTTAAGATATCGTTTAGGACCTTGAGCGTGGCTATGCACCCATGACCAGCTCTGTAACCAGATTGCATAGCGGAGAAGGTATGGTGGGATTCAAAATGGTCGGTAATCTGTTTGTTGACTTGGCTTTCTAAACACCTTAGAAAGGCAGGGTAGGATAGATATAGTTCTGTATCAGTTTGGGTCTAGAGTGTCCCCCCCTTTGAAGAGGGGGATGACCGCGGCAGCTTTCCAATCTTTGGGGATCTCAGACAATACGAAAGAGAGGTTGACCGGGCTAGTAATAGGGGTGGCAACAATTTCAGCAGATAATTTTTGAAAGAAAGGGTCCAGATTGTCTAGCCCGGATGATTTGTAGGGGTCCAGATTTTGCAGCTCTTTCAGAACATCAGCTGACTGGATTTGGGAGAAAGAGAAATGGGGAAGGCTTGGGCGAGTTGCTGTGGGGGGTGCAGTGCTGTTGACCGGGGTAGGAGTAGCCAGGTGGAAAGCATCGCCAGCCGTAGAAAAATGCTTATTGAAATTCTCAATTATGGTGGATTTATCAGTGGTGACAGTGTTTCCTATCTTCAGTGCAGTGGGCAGCTGGGAGGAGGTGCTCTTATTCTCCATGGACTTTACAGTGTCCCAGAACTTTTTTTAAGTTTGTGTTGCAGGAAGCAAATTTCTGCTTGAAAGAGCTAGCCTTGGCTTCTCTAACTGCCTGTGTATATTGGTTTCTAACTTCCCTGAAAAGTTGCATATCACGGGGGCTGTTCGATGCGAATGCAGAACGCCATAGGATGTTTTTTGTGCTGGTTAAGGGCAGTCAGGTCTGGAGAGAACCAAAGGCTATATCTGTTCCTGGTTCTAACTTTCTTGAATGAGGCATGCTTATTTAAGATGGTGAGGAAGGAATTTAAAAATAAAAATCATAATAATAAGTCAAGCAGCAACAACAGTTTATTAAAGTCTTTAATACGCCAAGCCATTTATATCTGAATGAGGCGCGTTTACCTCTCTGTGTCTCGCAGTTCTGTTTCTGGTCGCCTGGCTCGGCCACAGCTGTCGGCATGGCAACCTCACCTACACACCACACCAGACAGAGGAAGTGAGAGAGTTTACTCTGGGACCTGGCATCACCGGGTATAGAAACACAACCGCTAGAACAGACAGACGGCGTCACCGGGTATAGAAACACAACCGCTAGAACAGACAGGTGGTGTCACCAGGTATAGAAACAAAACCACTAGAACAGACAGATGGTATCATAGAAACACAACCGCTAGAACAGACAGATGGCATCATAGAAACACAACCACTAGAACAGACAGACGGCATCACCGGGTATAGAAACACAACCACTAGAACAGACAGACGGCATCATAGAAACACAACCACAAGAACAGACAGACGGCATCATAGAAACACACCCACTAGAACAGACAGACAGCATCATAGAAACACAACCACTAGAACAGACAGACGGTATCATAGAAACACAACCACTAGAACAGACAGACGGCATCATAGAAACACAACCACTAGAACAGACAGACGGCATCATAGAAACACACCCACTAGAACAGAAAGACGGCATCACCAGGTATAGAAACACAACCACTAGAACAGACAGATGGTATCATAGAAACACAACCGCTAGAACAGACAGATGGCATCACCGGGTATAGAAACAAAACCACTAGAACAGACAGATGGTATCATAGAAACACAACCGCTAGAACAGACAGATGGCATCACCGGGTATAGAAACAAAACCACTAGAACAGACAGATGGCATCATAGAAACACAACCACTAGCACAGACAGATGGCATCACCGGTTATAGAAAGACAACCACTAGAACAGACAGACGGCATCATAGAAACACAACCACTAGATCAGACAGATGGCATCATAGAAACACAACCACTAGAACAGACAGACGGCATTACCGGGTATAGAAACACAACCACTAGAACAGACAGACGGCATCATAGAAACACAACCACTAGAACAGACAGACGGCATCATAGAAACACACCCACTAGAACAGACAGACGGCATCATAGAAACACAACCACTAGAACAGACAGACGGTATCATAGAAACACAACCACTAGAACAGACAGACGGCATCATAGAAACACAACCACTAGAACAGACAGACGGCATCATAGAAACACACCCACTAGAACAGACAGACGGCATCACCAGGTATAGAAATACAACCACTAGAACAGACAGACGGCATCACCAGGTATAGAAACACACCCACTAGAACAGACAGACGGCATCACCAGGTATAGAAATACAACCACTAGAACAGACAGACGGCATCACCAGGTATAGAAACACACCCACTAGAACAGACAGATGGCATCATAGAAACACAACCACTAGCACAGACAGACGGCATCATAGAAACACAACCACTAGAACAGACAGACGGCATCATAGAAACACACCCACTAGAACAGACAGACAGCATCATAGAAACACAACCACTAGAACAGACAGACGGTATCATAGAAACACAACCACTAGAACAGACAGACGGCATCATAGAAACACAACCACTAGAACAGACAGACGGCATCATAGAAACACACCCACTAGAACAGAAAGACGGCATCACCAGGTATAGAAACACAACCACTATAACAGACAGATGGTATCATAGAAACACAACCGCTAGAACAGACAGATGGCATCACCGGGTATAGAAACAAAACCACTAGAACAGACAGACGGCATCATAGAAACACAACCGCTAGAACAGACAGACGGCATCATAGAAACACACCCACTAGAACAGACAGACGGCATCATAGAAACACAACCACTAGAACAGACAGACGGCATCATAGAAACACACCCACTAGAAGCACCTGTTTCTAAACTCCTCACCAGTCTGTATGTCCACATTAAAGTAGAGCGACTCTGGGACCTCACCAGGTATAGAAACACAACAACTAGAAGCACCTGTTTCTAAACTCCTCACCAGTCTGTATGTCCACATTAAAGTGGAGTGACTCTGGGACCTCACCAGGTATAGAAACACAACAACTAGAAGCACCTGTTTCTAAACTCCTCACCAGTCTGTATGTCCACATTAAAGTGGAGTGACTCTGGGACCTCACCAGGTATAGAAACACAACAACTAGAAGCACCTGTTTCTAAACTCCTTACCTGTCTGTATGTCCACAGTAAAGTCCAGGTCAAACAGAGCATCTGAAACGGAGAGAAAAATGCTTTGAGTCAATCAGCCAGTCACTGTGTGTGTGTGTGTGTGTGTGTGTGTGTGTGTGTGTGTGTGTGTGTGTGTGTGTGTGTGTGTGTGTGTGTGTGTGTGTGTGTGTGTGTGTAACTTACCATTGAAGTCAAAAGGAAAATCCTCGTGTTCCAGAAAGCCATCCAGGTCTAATTCTGAGAAACAGGAAGAAAACAGTCAAACAGCCAATCACCTTCCCTGGTTCTGACTAAACAGCCAATCACCTTCAATGGTCCTGACTAAACAGCCAATCACCTTCCCTGGTTCTGACTAAACAGCCAATCACCTTCCCCGGCTGTGACTAAACAGCCAATCACCTTCCCCGGCAGTGACTAAACAGCCAATCACCTTCAATGGTCCTGACTAAACAGCCAATCACCTTCCCTGGTTCTGACTAAACAGCCAATCACCTTCAATGGTCCTGACTAAACAGCCAATCACCTTCCCTGGTTCTGACTAAACAGCCAATCACCTTCCCTGGTTCTGACTAAACAGCCAATCACCTTCCCTGGTTCTGACTAAACAGCCAATCACCTTCCCCGGCTGTGACTAAACAGCCAATCACCTTCCCTGGTTCTGACTAAACAGCCAATCACCTTCCCTGGTTCTGAATAAACAGCGAATCACATTCCCCGGCTGTGATTAAACAGCCAATCACCTTCCCTGGTTCTGACTAAACAGCCAATCACCTTCCCTGGTTCTGACTAAACAGCCAATCACCTTCCCTGGTTCTGACTAAACAGCCAATTACCTTAAATGGTCCTGACTAAACAGCCAATCACCTTCCCTGGTTCTGACTAAACAGCCAATCACCTTCAATGGTCCTGACTAAACAGCCAATCACCTTCCCCGGCTGTGACTAAACAGCCAATCACCTTCCCTGGTTCTGACTAAACAGCCAATCACCTTCCCTGGTTCTGACTAAACAGCCAATCACCTTCCCTGGTTCTGACTAAACAGCCAATCACCTTCCCCGGCTGTGACTAAACAGCCAATCACCTTCCCTGGTTCTAAATAAACAGCGAATCACCTTCCCCGGCTGTGATTAAACAGCCAATCACCTTCCCTGGTTCTGACTAAACAGCCAATCACCTTCCCTGGTTCTGACTAAACAGCCAATCACTTTACCTGGCTGTGACTAAACAGCCAATCACCTCCCTGGCTGTGATTAAACAGCCAATCACCTTCCCTGGTTCTGACTAAACAGCCAATCACCTTCCCTGGTTCTGACTAAACAGCCAATCACTTTACCTGGCTGTGACTAAACAGGAAGTGAAGTGAATATTATAACTATATCCGTTCCCTCGTGAGTGAAAGGTTCTTGGGGCGCCCGGAAAGACACCTTTCCAAGGTGAGCAGGACTATTAGGAGATGGAGACACAAATGAAGTCGGGAGAAAAGGAATATTGGGACAGGGAGACAGGAAGGTGGATTTATCAGGAGGAATAGAAGGGAGAAGAGGAATATTGGGACAGGGAGACAGGAAGGTGGATTTATCAGGAGGAATAGAAGGGAGAAGAGGAATATTGGGACAGGGAGACAGGAAGGTGGATTTATCAGGAGGAATAGAAGGGAGAAGAGGAATATTGGGACAGGGAGACAGGAAGGTGGATTACTGGAGGAGGAATAGAGTGTTACGGTGCAGAGTTGAGGGACTTAACGTCCTCTAATCATGTCCCTTCATCAACACTATGTCCTGTATAGAAGAACAGTTCCCTTTATAGAACAGTGTTTGGCTGCAGGGGTTAACAGTGTGTGTGTGTGTGTGTGTGTGTGTGTGTGTGTGTGTGTGTGTGTGTGTGTGTGAGATATGTGGAACTAAACGTTTTGTAATGAACAGTTCTCCTTTATAGAACAGTGTTTGGGGGGGACTGCTGCTGATTGGAGGACGGCTCGTAAAAATGGCTGGAACGGAGCGAATGGAATGGCATCAGACCACGGAAACCATGGAAACCATGTGTTTGATACCATTCCACCTCGTCCTCTCCAGCCATTACTACAAGCCCGTCCTCCCAAATTAAAGTGCCACCAACCTCCTGTGGTTTGGGTGCAGGGGTTGTGTGTGGGTGAGTTATCCATACGGAACCAAAAGTTTCTGAACATTGTCCTTTGTAGAACAGTGTTATGTTGCACGGTTACCTGGTAGCCCTATAACTACCAAGGTAATTGTTGCACGGTTACCTGAGTCCTATAAACTACCAAGGTAACTTTAGTCAACTCTTGAGTTAAATTCAGGATAACTGGTACCACAAAAGTGGTTCACCATTTAGCCAGGTAATGGCAACGAATCCTTCAGAACAAACCTGCTCTGGGGACAGCTAACAGGGCTAACAGGTGTTGGGGATGAATCAGAATAGTTGGGTAACATAGATAAGATGTTAACAGAGCTAACAGGGCTAACAGAGCTAACAGAGCTAACAAAGCTAACAAAGCTAACAGGGTAACAGAGCTAACAAGGCTAACAGGGCTAACAGAGCTAACAGAGCTAACAAAGCTAACAGGGCTAACAGGGCTAACAGAGATAACAGGGCTAACAGGGCATAGAGATAACAGGGCTAACAGGGCTAACAGAGCTAACAGGGCTAACAGAGCTAACAGAGCTAACAGAGATAACAGGCTAGTCCAGGGTAACTATGTCTATGTAGAACAGTGTTTAGTCCAGGGTAACTATATATCTGTGTTAGTCCAGGGTAACTATATCTCTGTGTTAGTCCAGGGTAACTATATCTCTGTGTTAGTCCAGGGTAACTATATCTCTGTGTTAGTCCAGGGTAACTATATCTCTGTGTTAGTCCAGGGTAACTATATCTCTGTGTTAGTCCAGGGTAACTATATCTCTGTGTTAGTCCAGGGTAACTATATCTCTGTAGATCAGTGTTTAGTCCAGGGTAACTATATCTCTGTGTTAGTCCAGGGTAACTATATATCTGTGTTAGTCCAGGGTAACTATATCTCTGTGTTAGTGCAGGGTAACTATATCTCTGTGTTAGTCCAGGGTAACTATATCTCTGTGTTAGTCCAGGGTAACTATATCTCTGTGTTAGTCCAGGGTAACTATATCTCTGTAGATCAGTGTTTAGTCCAGGGCAATTATATCTCTGTGTTAGTCCAGGGTAACTATATCTCTGTGTTAGTCCAGGGTAACTATATCTCTGTAGATCCGTGTTTAGTCCAGGGTAACTATATCTCTGTGTTAGTCCAGGGTAACTATATCTCTGTGTTAGTCCAGGGTAACTATATCTCTGTGTTAGTCCAGGGTAACTATATCTCTGTGTTAGTCCAGGGTAACTATATCTCTGTGTTAGTCCAGGGTAACTATATCTCTGTAGATCCGTGTTTAGTCCAGGGTAACTATATCTCTGTGTTAGTCCAGGGTAATTATATCTCTGTGTTAGTCCAGGGTAACTATATCTCTGTGTTAGTCCAGGGTAACTATATCTCTGTAGATCCGTGTTTAGTCCAGGGTAACTATATCTCTGTGTTAGTCCAGGGTAACTATATCTCTGTGTTAGTCCAGGGTAACTATATCTCTGTAGATCCGTGTTTAGTCCAGGGTAACTATATCTCTGTGTTAGTCCAGGGTAACTATATCTCTGTGTTAGTCCAGGGTAACTATATCTCTGTGTTAGTCCAGGGTAACTATATCTCTGTGTTAGTCCAGGGTAACTATATCTCTGTGTTAGTCCAGGGTAACTATATCTCTGTGTTAGTCCAGGGTAACTATATCTCTGTAGATCCGTGTTTAGTCCAGGGTAACTATATCTCTGTGTTAGTCCAGGGTAACTATATCTCTGTGTTAGTCCAGGGTAACTATATCTCTGTGTTAGTCCAGGGTAACTATATCTCTGTAGATCCGTGTTTAGTCCAGGGTAACTATATCTCTGTGTTAGTCCAGGGTAACTATATCTCTGTAGATCCGTGTTTAGTCCAGGGTAACTATATCTCTGTGTTAGTCCAGGGTAACTATATCTATGTGTTAGTCCAGGGTTACTATATCTCTGTAGATCAGTGTTTAGTCCAGGGTAACTATATCTCTGTGTTAGTCCAGGGTAACTATATATCTGTGTTAGTCCAGGGTAACTATATCTATGTGTTAGTCCAGGGTAACTATATCTCTGTGTTAGTCCAGGGTAACTATATCTATGTGTTAGTCCAGGGTAACTATATCTATGTGTTAGTCCAGGGTAACTATATCTCTGTGTTAGTCCAGGGTAACTATATCTCTGTGTTAGTCCAGGGTAACTATATCTATGTGTTAGTCCAGGGTTACCTGGCAGAAAGTCTTCAACCTCAGGTGTAAGGGAGGGGTGCAGATCCATGATGTCCATATCCTGCATCCTGGCACCTGTTGACCAAATCACATTGGATCACCATATACTACATCTATTGTACGCAGCAATCACGTGCCTAGGAACCAGATTTATGCTGTTAATACTGATGCGGGTTTGCCCTAGGAGGAAGTACACCGTGTGCAGCTCACCCTGCACTAACATAAATAACATGAGAATGTCTACTTCTGATAAGTTTCCCAGTAAAGCAATGAAAACAAGCAAGCATCACAGAAAAGTGCTCAAAAATGGCCCACGTTAACCTACGTAGCTTTAAGAAACAAGGTTCATGAAATGAATAACTTGCTAGTAACAGATTACATTCATATTCTGACTATATCTGAAACTCTACTTAGACAATACCTTTAATGATACAGTGGTAGCAATACATGGTTATAACATTTACTAGAAAAGACAGGAATTCCAATGGTGGAGGTGTGGCTGTTTATATTCAAAACCACATTCCTGTAAAGATTAGAGAGGATCTCATGTTAAATACTGTTGATGTAATAATGGCTACAGATTAATCTGCCTCACCCAAAGCCCATTCTGGTGGGAAGCTGCTATAGACCACCAAGTGCTAACAGTCAGTATCTGGATAACGTGTGTGAAATGCTTGATAATATATGTGATATCAACTGAGAGTCAAAAATTTGGACACGCCTACACATTCCAGGGTTCTAGAACACCTACACATTCCAGGGTTCTAGAACACCTACACATTCCAGGGTTCTAGAACACCTACACATTCCAGGGTTCTAGAACACCGACACATTCCAGGGTTCTAGAACACCTACACATTCCAGGGTTCTAGAACACCTACACATTCCAGGGTTCTAGAACACCGACACATTCCAGGGTTCTAGAACACCTACACATTCCAGGGTTTTTCTTATTGTTTAAACTATTTTCTACATTGTAGAATAATAGTGAAGACATCAAAACTATGAAATAACACATATGGAATCATTTAGTAACCAAAAAAGTGTTTAAAAATTTTTGAATATATTTGAGATTCTTCAATATAGCCACCCTTTGCCTTGATGCCAGCTTTGCACCACTCTTGGCATTCTCTCAACGTAGGAAAACCAGTTCCAAAGGCTGGGCCTAATATAGTGTATGAGGTCATACAATATGTTTTGTAGTGATTCCCATGTTGTTGATGTAAAGAATATTTGTTGGTCCGTGGTGTGTAATGAGAAGCAACCCAGACGTTGCACTTGACACATTTATGAAATTGCTTATCCCAGTAACTAATAGGCACACACCCGTTAAGAACATGACTTGTTTTAAAAAAAAACTGTTAAAATCCCCTGTGGATTGATGAGGAGAGAGAGAAGAGAGAGGGATGAAGAGGAGAGAGAGAAGAGAGAGGGATGAAGAGGAGAGAGAGAAGAGAGAGGGATGAAGAGGAGAGGGAGAAGAGAGGGATGAAGAGGAGAGAGAGGGCGATGAAGAGGAGAGAGAGAAGAGAGAGGGATTGATGAGGAATTAAAAAATAGTAAATAAATATATAAATGTTATGGTTTGAGAGGGATGAAGATGAGAGAGAGAAGAGAGAGGGATGAAGATGTTATGGTTTGAGAGGGATGAAGATGTTATGGTTTGAGAGGAATGGAGATGTTATGGTTTGAGAGGGATGAGGATGTTATGGTTTGAGAGGAATGAGGATGTTATGGTTTGAGAGGGATGAGGCAAAAGGAATGGAAAATAAGTCTGGCTGCACAACCGATTGGCTAACGTACTGCCATGTGACCAAACTGAATAAAAAAGATTGGCTAACGTCCTGTCATGTGACCAAACTGAATAAAAAAGAAACTATGAAACAAAGGTCAAGGGTCATAAATAATGACAGTAAAAATCTTCGGAGCACCTTCAATGACATGTTGGGAAATAAGGCAAACTCAGCTCCGTCATTCATTGAATCAGATGGCTCATTCATTATAAAACCCACTGATATTGCCAAACTACCTCAAGGATTTTTTTTTTTAAATTGGCAAGATAAGCAAACTTAGGCATGATGACACGCCAGCAACAAACGCTGACACGACACATCGATTGTATATCTGACCATATTATGACAGACAAGAATTGTACTTTTGAGTTCCGTAAAGTCAGTGTGAAAGAGGTGAACAAAGTATTGACAATAAGGACAAGTCACAGAGGATCTGACAATCTGGATGGAAAATGACTGAGGATAATCACGTACGATATTGCCCACTCCTATTTGCCACATCTTTAATTTAAGCCTGCTAGAAAGTGTGTGACCCCTCAGGCTTGAAGGGAAGCTAAAGTCATTCCACTACCTAAGAATAGTAAAGCACCTTTTACTGGCTCAAATAGCTGACCAATCAGCCTGTTACCACTTGTGTTTGACCAGATAAACTCTTCAAAAAAATAAATGTCCTCTCACTGTCAACTGTGTTTATTTTCAGCAGACTTAATATGTGTAAATATTTGTATGAACACGACAAGATTCAACAACTGAGACATAAACTGAACAAGTTCCACAGAAATGTGACTAACAGAAATTGAATAATGTGTTGATTTAAAAAAAAAGATTGTGGGGGCTGTCTTGTTAGACTTCAATGCCACTTTTGACATTAGCAATCATAGTCTGCTGCTGGAAAAACGTATGTGTTATGGCTTTACACCCCCCTGCTATAATGTGGATAAAGAGTTACTTGTCTAACAGAACACAGAGGGTGTTCTTTAATGGAAGCCTCTCAAACATAATCCAGGTAGAATCAGGAATTCCCCAGGGCAGCTGTCTAGGCCCCTTGCTTTTTTCAATCTTTACTAATGACATGAGTAAAGCCAGAGTTTCTATGTATGCGGATGACTCAACACTAGACAAGTCAGCTACGACAACGACTGAAATGACTGCAACACTTAACAAACAGCTGCAGATAGTTTCAGAATGAATGTCAAGGAATAAGTTAGTCCTAAATATCTATAAACTAAAAGCATTGTATTTGAGTCAAATCGTTCACTAAACCCTAAACCTCAACTAAATCTTGTAATGAATAACGTGGAAATGTACCAAGTAGAGGTGACTAAACTGCTTGATGTAACACTGAAATATAAACTGTCATGGTCAAAACATACTGATACAACATTAGCTAAGATGGGGAGAAGTCTGTCCATAATAAAGCGCTGCTCTACCTTCTTAACACTATCAACAAGGCAGGTCCTACAGGCCCTAGTTTCTGCCTTCTTAAACAACACTATAAACAAGGCAGGTCCTATAGGCCCTAGTTTCTGCCTTCTTAAACAACACTATCAACAAGGCAGGTCCTACAGGCCCTAGTTTCTGCCTTCTTAAACAACACTATAAACAAGGCAGGTCCTATAGGCCCTAGTTTATGCCTTCTTAAACAACACTATCAACAAGGCAGGTCCTACAGGCCCTAGTTTCTGCCTTCTTAAACAACACTATCAACAAGGCAGGTCCTACAGGCCCTAGCTTTTATTGACAATTACATGAAGTTGATGCAAAGAGTCAATATTTGCAGTGTTGACCCTTCTTTTTCCAGACCTCTGCAATCCGCCCTGGCATTCTGTCAATTAACTTCTGGGCCACATCCTGACTGATGGCAGCCCATTCTTGCATAATCAATGCTTGGAGTTTGTCAGAATTTGTGGGTTTTTGTTTGTCCACCCGCCATTTGAATCAACTTAAGGAGACAGTCCTGACGCTTGCGGGTCTTTCTTGGGCACCCTGAAGCCTTCTTCACAACAATTTAACCGCTCTCCTTGAAGTTCTTGATGATCCGATAAATGGTTGATTTTGGTGCAATCTTACTGGCAGCAATATCCTTGCATGTGAAGCTATTTTTATGCAAAGCAATGACGACGGCACGTGTTTCCTTGCAGGTAACCATGGTTGACAGAGGAAGAACAATGATTCCAAGATCCACCCTCCTTTAAAGCTTCCAGTCTGTTATTCAAACTCAATCAACACGACAGAGTAATCTCCAGCCTTGTCCTTGTCAACACTCACACCTGTGTTAATGAGAGAATCACTGACATGATGTCAGCTAGTCCTTTTGTGGCAGGGCTGAAATAGAGTGGAAATGTTTTTGGGGGATTCAGTTCATTTGCATGGCAAAGGGGGACTTTGCAATTAATTGCAATTCATCTGATCACTCTTCATAACATTCTGGAGAACATGCAAATTACCATCATATAAACTGAGGCAGCAGACTTTGTGAAAATTAATATTTGTGTCATTCTCAAAACTTTTGGCCACGACTGTACATCGTACCAGCTCCTTCCTGGCCTCAAAAGAAAAACAAGCCTTATGACGGTAATAAAATCCTATTTTCAGCTTGAGCTTCCTTATCAAGTTCTCTACATGCACAGTGAAGCTCAGCTTATCATCAACCCACACACCCAAATATTTGTACACTTTAACTCGCTCTATAGTATGTCCAGCTAATGCAGCAATGACATGATCGGTAACATGCCTGGCATTTGAAAATACCATGCATTTTGTTTTTACCCGAATTTAGAATCAGCTTTAAAATCATACAGATTCTGTTGTATGATGTTTAAATGGTCTTTGGGCATTTAAAAAAAATCTAAAGATAAACTACTACCACTAGAATAAAGATATAAATAAATAATAAAGTTTAAAATAAAGTAATAAAGTATCATCTGCATAAAACAATAATAACATCCGGTGTTTTTCAATAAGATTCCCAATGTTGTTGACATACAAAACAAAAAAAATAGTGGGCCCAAAATAGAACCTTGCGGAACACCTAGAGCACCACCTCTATGGACGCAGATTTACAACCATCCGCCGTTACACATTCTGAACGATTTGATAGGTCGTGTATAAACAGAGCTGGAGCACGACCAGTAATTCCACAACATTTAAACCTTTGCACTACGAACACAGCATGGTCCACGGTGTCAAATGCCTTCGACAAATCGATAAAGACGGACAACACAATGTAACTTTCATATCAAGAGCACAGTGCACGTCATTTAAAACCTTCACTGTTGCTGAAACAGTGCTGTGGCCAGACCTACAAAACCTGATTTTACAATCCATTGAAGATGTTGTTTTCTTGGAAGTAGGCCTTTGATCTGTTTACTAACTAAGGACTCCAGTACCTTTGAAGGACAATGTTGATACGGGTTAATAATAGTTGTCAAGTAGTGAAGGATCTCCAACTTTTCAGGAGAGGCAGTACAAAAGCAGATTTCCATAATGTGGGAAAATCTTTAACATCAAGCGTGAGGTTAAAAATACATGTTAAGGGGGGAGCAATGATGTCTGCAGCTACAGCTAGGTGTAGGAAGCACGGGGTCCAGGGTTACGGTCTCTAGCATCAGGACCTCTCAGTAAGGTGTTGGGTTACGGTCTCTAGCATCAGGACCTCTCAGCTAGGTGTAGGAAGCACGGGGTCCAGGGTTACGGTCTCTAGCATCAGGACCTCTCAGCTAGGTGTAGGAAGCACGGGGTCCAGGGTTACGGTCTCTAGCATCAGGACCTCTCAGCTAGGTGTAGGAAGCACGGGGTCCAGGGTTACGGTCTCTAGCATCAGGACCTCTCAGCTAGGTGTAGGAAGCACGGGGTCCAGGGTTACGGTCTCTAGCATCAGGACCTCTCAGCTAGGTGTAGGAAGCACGGGGTCCAGGGTTACGGTCTCTAGCATCAGGACCTCTCAGCTAGGTGTAGGAAGCACGGGGTCCAGGGTTACGGTCTCTAGCATCAGGACCTCTCAGTAAGGTGTTGGGTTACGGTCTCTAGCATCAGGACCTCTCAGCTAGGTGTAGGAAGCACGGGGTCCAGGGTTACGTTCTCTAGCATCAGGACCTCTCAGCTAGGTGTAGGAAGCACGGGGTCCAGGGTTACGGTCTCTAGCATCAGGACCTCTCAGTAAGGTGTTGGGTTACGGTCTCTAGCATCAGGACCTCTCAGCTAGGTGTAGGAAGCACGGGGTCCAGGGTTACGGTCTCTAGCATCAGGACCTCTCAGTAAGGTGTTGGGTTACGGTCTCTAGCATCAGGACCTCTCAGCTAGGTGTAGGAAGCACGGGGTCCAGGGTTACGGTCTCTAGCATCAGGACCTCTCAGTAAGGTGTTGGGTTACGGTCTCTAGCATCAGCACCTCTCAGCTAGGTGTAGGAAGCACGGGGTCCAGGGTTACGGTCTCTAGCATCAGGACCTCTCAGTAAGGTGTTGGGTTACGGTCTCTAGCATCAGGACCTCTCAGCTAGGTGTAGGAAGCACGGGGTCCAGGGTTACGGTCTCTAGCATCAGGACCTCTCAGTAAGGTGTTGGGTTACGGTCTCTAGCATCAGCACCTCTCAGCTAGGTGTAGGAAGCACGGGGTCCAGGGTTACGGTCTCTAGCATCAGGACCTCTCAGTAAGGTGTTGGGTTACGGTCTCTAGCATCAGGACCTCTCAGTAAGGTGTAGGAAGCACAGGGTCCAGGGTTACGGTCTCTAGCATCAGGAACTCTCATTGGGTTACGGTCTCTAGCATCAGGACCTCTCGGCTAGGTGTAGGAAGCACGGGGTCCAGGGTTACGGTCTCTAGCATCATGAACTCTCATTGGGTTATGGTCTCTAGCATCAGGACCTCTCAGCTACGTGTAGGAAGCACGGGGTCCAGGGTTACGGTCTCTAGCATCAGGACATTTCAGCTAGGTGTAGGAAGCAGGGGGTCCAGGGTTACGGTCTCTAGCATCAGGACCTCTCAACTAGGTGTAGGAAGCACGGGGTCCAGGGTTACGGTCTCTAGCATCAGGACCTCTCAGTAAGGTGTTGGGTTACGGTCTCTAGCATCAGGACCTCTCAGCTAGGTGTAGGAAGCACGGGGTCCAGGGTTACGGTCTCTAGCATCAGGACCTCTCAGCTAGGTGTAGGAAGCACAGGGTCCAGGGTTACGGTCTCTAGCATCAGGACCTCTCAGCTAGGTGTAGGAAGCACGGGGTCCAGGGTTACGGTCTCTAGCATCAGGACCTCTCAGTAAGGTGTTGGGTTACGGTCTCTAGCATCAGGACCTCTCATTGGGTTATGGCCTCTAGCATCAGGGCCTCTCATTGGATTACGGTCTCTAGCATCAGGACATCTCAATAAGGTGTTGGGTTACGGTTTCTAGCATCAGCACCTCTCAATAAGGTGTTGGGTTACGGTCTCTAGCATCAGGGCCTCTCATTGGGTTACGGTCTCTAGCATCAGGACCTCTCATTGGGTTACGGTCTCTAGCATCAGGGCCTCTCATTGGGTTACGGTCTCTAGCATCAGGACCTCTCATTGGGTTACGGTCTCTAGCATCAGGACCTCTCATTGGGTTACGGTCTCTAGCATCAGGGCCTCTCATTGGGTTACGGTCTCTAGCATCAGGACCTCTCATTGGGTTACGGTCTCTAGCATCAGGACCTCTCATTGGGTTACGGTCGAGATCGAGGGTCCCATAGGGCGGTGCAATATTGGCCCAGGGTCGTTCGGGTTAGGGGAGGGTTTGGTCGGGGTATGCCATCATTGTAAAATAAGAATTTGTTCTTAACTGAAATTGTCTAGTTAAATAAAATAATAAACTAAATTTCTAGAATTTTGAACAATATTCAACATTCTCAATGTTTTGTCCCATCTCTCTAAACATAATGTCTCTGGTCTCTGTCTGTCTGTCTGGTCTCTGTCTCTAAACATAATGTCTCTGGTCTCAGTCAGGTCTGTCTGGTCTCTGTCTCTAAACATAATGTCTCTGGTCTCTGTCTGTCTGTCTGGTCTCTGTCTCTAAACATAATGTCTCTGGTCTCTGTCTGTCTGTCTGGTCTCTGTCTCTAAACATAATGTCTCTGGTCTCTGTCTGTCTGTCTGGTCTCTGTCTCTAAACATAATGTCTCTGGTCTCTGTCTGTCTGTCTGGTCTCTGTCTCTAAACATAATGTCTCTGGTCTCTGTCTGGTCTGTCTGGTCTCTGTCTCTAAACATAATGTCTCTGGGCTCTGTCTGTTTACACTATAACTAGCCTATTGGGCTTCAGCAGGGACCCCAGAGCAGCATGTCCCGTCTCTCTCTAAACATAATAGTTGTTGATTTACTCTGTAACTAGCCTATGAGCTACCCACATCCTGGGGGGGGGGGGGGGTGAGAGAATGATATTAAAACAGATCAGAAAGTAAAAGCATTGCCTAATTAATGAACTCCACGCCCCCCCCCCCCCCCACACACACACACACGTGTCACAGTATTGCTCTTTGAAACATGTGGGGGGGGGGGGGGGGGGGGCATGATACAAGTCCTACAGTAAAATAATAAATTCCAGATAACCTGCCAAACACAAATTAAACATTACAGAAGACAAGATTGCAACACACGGTAGTATTCCTTCTGAATAACAGAACGGAGAACAACACCTACCGGGGGCCATTAGAGGACACCTGGTCATTCACTTTTTCTCGTTGTTGACTGGAATCCCCCCCAAACACCCCCAAAAAACCCGCATCAAATCACACGCCACATGCAATCATTTACAAACAAAAGTAATTGCGAAATTAAATTTGATTTACAAATATAAAAACAGTACAACTCTTAAATAAATAGTACAAAATAAGTTCAGACCAGTAATTCCACAACATTTAAACCTTTGCACTACGAACACAGCATGGTCCACGGTGTCAAATGCCTTCGACAAATCGATAAAGACGGACAACACAATGTAACTTTCATATCAAGAGCACAGTGCACGTCATTTAAAACCTTCACTGTTGCTGAAACAGTGCTGTGGCCAGACCTACAAAACCTGATTTTACATTCCATTGAAGATGTTGTTTTCTTGGAAGTAGGCCTTTGATCTGTTTACTAACTAAGGACTCCAGTACCTTTGAAGGACAATGTTGATACGGGTTAATAATAGTTGTCAAGTAGTGAAGGATCTCCAACTTTTCAGGAGAGGCAGTACAAAAGCAGATTTCCATAATGTGGGAAAATCTTTAACATCAAGCGTGAGGTTAAAAATACATGTTAAGGGGGGAGCAATGATGTCTGCAGCTACAGCTAGGTGTAGGAAGCACGGGGTCCAGGGTTACGGTCTCTAGCATCAGGACCTCTCAGCTAGGTGTAGGAAGCACGGGGTCCAGGGTTACGGTCTCTAGCATCAGGACCTCTCAGCTAGGTGTAGGAAGCACGGGGTCCAGGGTTACGGTCTCTAGCATCAGGACCTCTCAGCTAGGTGTAGGAAGCACGGGGTCCAGGGTTACGGTCTCTAGCATCAGGACCTCTCAGCTAGGTGTAGGAAGCACGGGGTCCAGGGTTACGGTCTCTAGCATCAGGACCTCTCAGCTAGGTGTAGGAAGCACGGGGTCCAGGGTTACGGTCTCTAGCATCAGGACCTCTCAGCTAGGTGTAGGAAGCACGGGGTCCAGGGTTACGGTCTCTAGCATCAGGACCTCTCAGCTAGGTGTAGGAAGCACGGGGTCCAGGGTTACGGTCTCTAGCATCATGAACTCTCATTGGGTTACGGTCTCTAGCATCAGGACCTCTCAGCTAGGTGTAGGAAGCACGGGGTCCAGGGTTACGGTCTCTAGCATCAGGACCTCTCAGCTAGGTGTAGGAAGCACGGGGTCCAGGGTTACGGTCTCTAGCATCAGGACCTCTCAGTAAGGTGTTGGGTTACGGTCTCTAGCATCAGGACCTCTCAGCTAGGTGTAGGAAGCACGGGGTCCAGGGTTACGTTCTCTAGCATCAGGACCTCTCAGCTAGGTGTAGGAAGCACGGGGTCCAGGGTTACGGTCTCTAGCATCAGGACCTCTCAGTAAGGTGTTGGGTTACGGTCTCTAGCATCAGGACCTCTCAGCTAGGTGTAGGAAGCACGGGGTCCAGGGTTACGGTCTCTAGCATCAGGACCTCTCAGTAAGGTGTTGGGTTACGGTCTCTAGCATCAGGACCTCTCAGCTAGGTGTAGGAAGCACGGGGTCCAGGGTTACGGTCTCTAGCATCAGGACCTCTCAGTAAGGTGTTGGGTTACGGTCTCTAGCATCAGCACCTCTCAGCTAGGTGTAGGAAGCACGGGGTCCAGGGTTACGGTCTCTAGCATCAGGACCTCTCAGTAAGGTGTTGGGTTACGGTCTCTAGCATCAGGACCTCTCAGCTAGGTGTAGGAAGCACGGGGTCCAGGGTTACGGTCTCTAGCATCAGGACCTCTCAGTAAGGTGTTGGGTTACGGTCTCTAGCATCAGCACCTCTCAGCTAGGTGTAGGAAGCACGGGGTCCAGGGTTACGGTCTCTAGCATCAGGACCTCTCAGTAAGGTGTTGGGTTACGGTCTCTAGCATCAGGACCTCTCAGTAAGGTGTAGGAAGCACAGGGTCCAGGGTTACGGTCTCTAGCATCAGGAACTCTCATTGGGTTACGGTCTCTAGCATCAGGACCTCTCGGCTAGGTGTAGGAAGCACGGGGTCCAGGGTTACGGTCTCTAGCATCATGAACTCTCATTGGGTTATGGTCTCTAGCATCAGGACCTCTCAGCTACGTGTAGGAAGCACGGGGTCCAGGGTTACGGTCTCTAGCATCAGGACCTTTCAGCTAGGTGTAGGAAGCAGGGGGTCCAGGGTTACGGTCTCTAGCATCAGGACCTCTCAACTAGGTGTAGGAAGCACGGGGTCCAGGGTTACGGTCTCTAGCATCAGGACCTCTCAGTAAGGTGTTGGGTTACGGTCTCTAGCATCAGGACCTCTCAGCTAGGTGTAGGAAGCACGGGGTCCAGGGTTACGGTCTCTAGCATCAGGACCTCTCAGCTAGGTGTAGGAAGCACAGGGTCCAGGGTTACGGTCTCTAGCATCAGGACCTCTCAGCTAGGTGTAGGAAGCACGGGGTCCAGGGTTACGGTCTCTAGCATCAGGACCTCTCAGTAAGGTGTTGGGTTACGGTCTCTAGCATCAGGACCTCTCATTGGGTTATGGCCTCTAGCATCAGGGCCTCTCATTGGATTACGGTCTCTAGCATCAGGACCTCTCAATAAGGTGTTGGGTTACGGTTTCTAGCATCAGCACCTCTCAATAAGGTGTTGGGTTACGGTCTCTAGCATCAGGGCCTCTCATTGGGTTACGGTCTCTAGCATCAGGACCTCTCATTGGGTTACGGTCTCTAGCATCAGGGCCTCTCATTGGGTTACGGTCTCTAGCATCAGGACCTCTCATTGGGTTACGGTCTCTAGCATCAGGACCTCTCATTGGGTTACGGTCTCTAGCATCAGGGCCTCTCATTGGGTTACGGTCTCTAGCATCAGGACCTCTCATTGGGTTACGGTCTCTAGCATCAGGACCTCTCATTGGGTTACGGTCGAGATCGAGGGTCCCATAGGGCGGTGCAATATTGGCCCAGGGTCGTTCGGGTTAGGGGAGGGTTTGGTCGGGGTATGCCATCATTGTAAAATAAGAATTTGTTCTTAACTGAAATTGTCTAGTTAAATAAAATAATAAACTAAATTTCTAGAATTTTGAACAATATTCAACATTCTCAATGTTTTGTCCCATCTCTCTAAACATAATGTCTCTGGTCTCTGTCTGTCTGTCTGGTCTCTGTCTCTAAACATAATGTCTCTGGTCTCAGTCAGGTCTGTCTGGTCTCTGTCTCTAAACATAATGTCTCTGGTCTCTGTCTGTCTGTCTGGTCTCTGTCTCTAAACATAATGTCTCTGGTCTCTGTCTGTCTGTCTGGTCTCTGTCTCTAAACATAATGTCTCTGGTCTCTGTCTGTCTGTCTGGTCTCTGTCTCTAAACATAATGTCTCTGGTCTCTGTCTGTCTGTCTGGTCTCTGTCTCTAAACATAATGTCTCTGGTCTCTGTCTGGTCTGTCTGGTCTCTGTCTCTAAACATAATGTCTCTGGGCTCTGTCTGTTTACACTATAACTAGCCTATTGGGCTTCAGCAGGGACCCCAGAGCAGCATGTCCCGTCTCTCTCTAAACATAATAGTTGTTGATTTACTCTGTAACTAGCCTATGAGCTACCCACATCCTGGGGGGGGGGGGGGGGGGGGGTGAGAGAATGATATTAAAACAGATCAGAAAGTAAAAGCATTGCCTAATTAATGAACTCCACGCCCCCCCCCCCCCCCCACACACACACACACGTGTCACAGTATTGCTCTTTGAAACATGTGGGGGGGGGGGGGGGGGGGGGGGCATGATACAAGTCCTACAGTAAAATAATAAATTCCAGATAACCTGCCAAACACAAATTAAACATTACAGAAGACAAGATTGCAACACACGGTAGTATTCCTTCTGAATAACAGAACGGAGAACAACACCTACCGGGGGCCATTAGAGGACACCTGGTCATTCACTTTTTCTCGTTGTTGACTGGAATCCCCCCCAAACACCCCCAAAAAACCCGCATCAAATCACACGCCACATGCAATCATTTACAAACAAAAGTAATTGCGAAATTAAATTTGATTTACAAATATAAAAACAGTACAACTCTTAAATAAATAGTACAAAATAAGTTCACATTAATTGTCTTTTCAAAAAAAGATATGTTTTTTTTTATTTCACCGGAGCAAGTGCGTCGGATAAAAACTATATTGAGGAGAAAAAGACCCCAAAAATCTCACCTGTCTGGCGGGCATCGAGAGTCTCCATCCCCTCGGTTAAAACGCAACAGCTTCCACCATATGATCCACTATATGATCCATGCATTAAGCTATAGCTGTCCTTGAACGCTCCGTGCACTTTGCTGCCGTTTGTTGTGCGTCTGTCTGTTCGCGTCGCACCCACCGCATCGATTCACTTTTACTTTCGATAGGAATCTCATTGTGCGTCTATTCTCTACTCTCTCTCTCTCTCTGTCCCATTCGTTTCCACTGTTCTACAAGCTTAAAGACAAGTGCTTTCATCACTCAGACCAAGGGGTGTATTTATTTAACCTTTAATTTAACCAGGCAAGTCAGTTAATAAGAACACATTTTTTATTTTCAATGACGGCCTAGGAACAGTGGGTTAACTGGTCTAGGAACTGTGGATCAACTGCCTGTTCAGGGGCAGAACGACAGATTTGTACCTTGTCAGCTCGGGGATTTGAACTTGCAACCTTTCAGGTTACTAGTCCAACGCTAGGCTACCCTGCCGCCCCAATGGCTACAATCGGAAACAGGTGAGACTGTGGAACCCCACCAATGCCCGACTAACTAACTATTGGTAATGTTAAAGAGCTGATTATGTTGCAAGGACAAAAAAAAAGACAGAAGAAGACTCCCTCCATCTGTTTTTTTAGAGGAGGAAATTACATGGGAGTTTTGGCTTCAGTCTAGCTGGGAAAGTACCAGCCATACCAACCGGTCTATCTGTGTGGCCATATGCCATACCAGTCTGATAGGCGCATACACACGCACAGGCGCAACATAAACAGATACCAGCCACGCCACTTACTTCACCATACCACACCCCCCCTCCCTCACGGAAATGCCCCCCTCATTCCTTTCACTGACATTGTAGCTGGCATGGTAATACCAGTTTGGTTACCAGGCGCTGACATAATCGCATCAAACGGACGCCGGACGCAAAACCCACACGCCAGTGTGTCCTCAAACGCTCTAACACAGAACGTGACAAAACGGACGAGCTCCGTGTAAAATGCCCTCCGACATGTTACATTCAGCATTCCGACATGTTACGACCTGAAAAATGGAAACACGATCTATAATTTCTTCCGCAGCCATGCGGGGCAGTGTTGGCACCGGGTTCCTTGATCTGATCTATAACCTATTCATCAAAGTAGACTATTTTTTTTAAATATCTTTTTTTGTTGCATTGATAAACAAATATAATCTCAGCGACTGTTCAGACAATAAAACCAAACAACAAGAATTCATCGAAAAAGGTATTTTGTTCAGAATAACTATTGATTTACAGGCTATTGTTCAGTGGTAGAACCTGATGTAGTCAACAGTGATGAGTAAGACTGTGGGAACTTAGATTTTCTAAACTTTATGTTGTTATAGCCTATTTTTATTTTATTTTTTCATTATATATATATATATTTTTTAAAGAAGTTAATTGATACGCTATTAGCCCACATAGGCAGTCGGCCAACAAGAGGGCCATTTAGGGCCAATAGTTTCACACTCTGTTATGTTTCAGCAACAGGAGGCTACTGTTCAAAAACCATTTTAAATGAATAGGACCTAAACGCTCAAGAAAAACGTCATTGTTCAGTTTAATAAATTGTTCAAGGGCAAAGTAGCCTAGTAGAACAGTGCATTTTCACAGAAGCATCCTGTTCAATAGGCCTTAATTCGTCTCCTGTTCAATAGGCCTAAATTAGTCTCCTGTTCAATAGTCCTAAATTAGTCTCCTGTTCAATAGGCCTAAATTAGTCTCCTGTTTAATAGGCCTAAATTAGTCTCATGTTCAATAGGCCTTAGTCTCCTGTTCAATAGGCCTTAATTAGTCTCATGTTCAATAGGCCTAAATTAGTCTCCTGTTCAATAGGCCTAAATTAGTCTCCTGTTCAATGGGCCTAAATTAGTCTCCTGTTCAATAGGCCTAAATTAGTCTCCTGTTCAATAGGCCTAAATTAGTCTCCTGTTCAATAGGCCTAAATTAGTCTCCTGTTCAATAGGCCTAAATTAGTCTCCTGTTCAATAGGCCTAAATTAGTCTCCTGTTCAATAGGCCTAAATTAGTCTCCTGTTCAATAGGCTTAAATTAGTCTCCTGTTCAACAGGCCTAAATACTCTAATTTTTTAATACATTTTGAAGAAAAAAGTTAATTTCCAAATAAATGTTCAAGAGAAAAAAAGGGAACTGTGCAGTACTTTATAAAATTATATATAAATATTTGTTTGCTTTGGGTCAGATGCAGTCCTCAGACGTTCACTTTGTCACATGGTCCGACGATTGTGGATGGGCCATCCCTACTGACTCTGAACTGGAGGACTCACTAAACAGAGAACATCCCTGGTCATCCCTACTGACTCTGATCTGGTGGACTCACTAAACAGAGAACAACCCTGATCATCCCTACTGCCTCTGATCTGGAGGACTCACTAAACAGACAACATCCCTGATCATCCCTACTAGCCTCTGATCTGGAGGACTCACTAAACAGAGAACATCCCTGGTCATCCCTACTGCCTCTGATCTGGAGGACTCACTAAACAGAGAACACCCCTGGTCATCTACTGCCTCTGATCTGGAGGACTCACTAAACAGAGAACATCCCTGATCATCCCTACTGCCTCTGATCTGGAGGACTCACTAAACAGAGAACATCCCTGGTCATCCCTACTGCCTCTGATCTGGCAGACTCACTAAACAGAGAACATCCCTGGTCATCCCTACTGCCTCTGATCTGGAGGACTCACTAAACAGAGAACATCCCTGGTCCTCCCTACTGCCTCTGATCTGGTGGATTCACTAAACAGAGAACATCCCTGGTCATCCCTACTGTCTCTGATCTGGAGGACTCACTAAACAGAGAACATCCCTGGTCATCCCTACTGCCTCTGATCTGGCAGACTCACTAAACAGAGAACATCCCTGGTCATCCCTACTGCCTCTGATCTGGAGGACTCACTAAACAGAGAACATCCCTGGTCATCTACTGCCTCTGATCTGGTGGACTCACTAAACAGAGAACATCCCTGGTCATCTACTGCCTCTGATCTGGAGGACTCACTAAACAGAACAACCCTGATCATCCCTACTAGCCTCTGATCTGGAGGACTCACTAAACAGAGAACATCCCTGGTCATCCCTACTGCCTCTGATCTGGCAGACTCACTAAACAGAGAACATCCCTGGTCATCCCTACTGCCTCTGATCTGGTAGACTCACTAAACAGAGAACATCCCTGGTCATCCCTACTGCCTCTGATCTGGTGGACTCACTAAACAGAGAACATCCCTGGTCATCCCTACTGCCTCTGATCTGGCAGACTCACCAAACAGAGAACATCCCTGGTCATCCCTACTGCCTCTGATCTGGCAGACTCACTAAACAGAGAACATCCCTGGTCATCCCTACTGCCTCTGATCTGGAGGACTCACTAAACAGAGAACATCCCTGGTCATCTACTGCCTCTGATCTGGTGGACTCACTAAACAGAGAACATCCCTGGTCATCTACTGCCTCTGATCTGGAGGACTCACTAAACAGAACAACCCTGATCATCCCTACTAGCCTCTGATCTGGAGGACTCACTAAACAGAGAACATCCCTGGTCATCCCTACTGCCTCTGATCTGGCAGACTCACTAAACAGAGAACATCCCTGGTCATCCCTACTGCCTCTGATCTGGTAGACTCACTAAACAGAGAACATCCCTGGTCATCCCTACTGCCTCTGATCTGGTGGACTCACTAAACAGAGAACATCCCTGGTCATCCCTACTGCCTCTGATTTGGGGGACTCACTAAACAGAGAGCATCCCTACTGCCTCTGATCTGGAGGACACACTAAACAGAGAACATCCCTGGTCATCCCTACTGCCTCTGATCTGGAGGACTCACTAAACAGAGAACATCCCTGGTCATCCCTACTGCCTCTGATCTGGTGGACTCACTAAACAGAGAACATCCCTGGTCATCCCTACTGCCTCTGATCTGGTGGACTCACTAAACAGAGAGCATCCCTACTGCCTCTGATCTGGAGGACACACTAAACAGAGAACATCCCTGGTCATCCCTACTGCCTCTGATCTGGAGGACTCACTAAACAGAGAACATCCCTGGTCATCCCTACTGCCTCTGATCTGGAGGACTCACTAAACAGAGAAAATCCCTGGTCATCGCTACTGCCTCTGATCTGGAGGACTCACTAAACAGATAACATCCCTGGTCATCCCTACTGCCTCTGATCTGGAGGACTCACTAAACAGAGAACATCCCTGGTCATCTCTACTGCCTCTGATCTGGAGGACTCACTAAACAGAGAACATCCCTGATCATCTCTACTGCCTCTGATCTGGAGGACTCACTAAACAGATAACATCCCTGGTCATCCCTACTGCCTCTGATCTGGAGGACTCACTAAACAGAGAACATCCCTGGTCATCTCTACTGCCTCTTATCTGGCAGACTCACTAAACAGAGAACATCCCTGGTCATCCCTACTGCCTCTGATCTGGAGGACTCACTAAACAGAGAACATCCCTGGTCATCCCTACTGCCTCTGATCTGGTGGACTCACTAAACAGAGAGCATCCCTACTGACTCTGATCTGGAGGACTCACTAAACAGAGAACATCCCTGGTCATCCCTACTGACTCTGATCTGGAGGACTCACTAAACAGAGAACATCCCTGGTCATCCCTACTGACTCTGATCTGGAGGACTCACTAAACAAAGAACATCCCTGGTCATCCCTACTGCCTCTGATCTGGTGGACTCACTAAACAGAGAGCATCCCTACTGACTCTGATCTGGAGGACTCACTAAACAGAGAACATCCCTGGTCATCCCTACTGACTCTGATCTGGAGGACTCACTAAACAGAGAACATCCCTGGTCATCCCTACTGCCTCTGATCTGGAGGACTCACTAAACAGAGAACATTCCTGGTCATCCCTACTGCCTCTGATCTGGCAGACTCACTAAACAGAGAACATCCCTGGTCATCCCTACTGACTCTGATCTGGAGGACTCACTAAACAGAGAACATCCCTGGTCATCCCTACTGCCTCTGATCTGGAGGACTCACTGAACAGAGAACATCCCTGGTCATCCCTACTGCCTCTGATCTGGTGGACTCACTAAACAGAGAACAACCCTGGTCATCGCTACTGCCTCTGATCTGGAGGACTCACTAAACAGAGAACATCCCTGGTCATCCCTACTGCCTCTGATCTGGAGGACTCACTAAACAGAGAACATCCCTGGTCATCCCTACTGCCTCTGATCTGGAGGACTCACTAAACAGAGAACATCCCTGGTCATCCCTACTGCCTCTGATCTGGAGGACTCACTAAACAGAGAACAGCCCTGATCATCCCTACTGCCTCTGATCTGGAGGACTCACTAAACAGAGAACATCCCTGGTCATCCCTACTGCCTCTGATCTGGCAGACTCACTAAACAGAGAACATCCCTGGTCATCCCTACTGCCTCTGATCTGGAGGACTCACTAAACAGAGAACATCCCTGGTCATCCCTACTGCCTCTGATCTGGTGGACTCACTAAACAGAGAACATCCCTGATCATCCCTACTGCCTCTGATCTGGCAGACTCACTAAACAGAGAACATCCCTGGTCATCCCTACTGCCTCTGATCTGGAGGACTCACTAAACAGAGAACAACCCTGATCATCCCTACTGACTCTGATCTGGAGGACTCACTAAACAGAGAACATCCCTGGTCATCCCTACTGCCTCTGATCTGGAGGACTCACTAAACAGAGAACATCCCTGGTCATCCCTACTGCCTCTGATCTGGTGGACTCACTAAACAGAGAACATCCCTGGTCATCCCTACTGCCTCTGATCTGGAGGACTCACTAAACAGAGAACAACCCTGGTCATCCCTACTGCCTCTGATCTGGAGGACTCACTAAACAGAGAACAACCCTGGTCATCCCTACTGCCTCTGATCTGGAGGACTCACTAAACAGAGAACATCCCTGGTCATCCCTACTGCCTCTGATCTGGAGGACTCACTAAACAGAGAACATCCCTGGTCATCCCTACTGCCTCTGATCTGGAGGACTCACTAAACAGAGAACATCCCTGGTCATCCCTACTGCCTCTGATCTGGCAGACTCACTAAACAGAGAACATCCCTGGTCCTCCCTACTGCCTCTGATCTGGAGGACTCACTAAACAGAGAACATCCCTGGTCATCCCTACTGCCTCTGGTCTGGCAGACTCACTAAACAGAGAACATCCCTGGTCCTCCCTACTGCCTCTGATCTGGAGGACTCACTAAACAGAGAACATCCCTGGTCATCCCTACTGCCTCTGATCTGGAGGACTCACTAAACAGAGAACATCCCTGGTCATCCCTACTGCCTCTGATCTGGCAGACTCACTAAACAGAGAACATCCCTGGTCATCCCTACTGCCTCTGATCTGGAGGACTCACTAAACAGAGAACATCCCTGGTCATCCCTACTGCCTCTGATCTGGAGGACTCACTAAACAGAGAACATCCCTGGTCATCCCTACTGCCTCTGATCTGGAGGACTCACTAAACAGAGAACATCCCTGGTCACCCCTACTGCCTCTGATCTGGAGGACTCACTAAACAGAGAACATCCCTGGTCATCCCTACTGCCTCTGATCTGGAGGACTCACTAAACAGAGAACATCCCTGGTCATCCCTACTGCCTCTGATCTGGAGGACTCACTAAACAGAGAACATCCCTGGTCATCCCTACTGCCTCTGATCTGGTGGACTCACTAAACAGAGAACATCCCTGGTCATCCCTACTGCCTCTGATCTGGAGGACTCACTAAACAGAGAACATCCCTGGTCATCCCTACTGCCTCTGATCTGGAGGACTCACTAAAGAGAGAACATCCCTGGTCATCCCTACTGCCTCTTATCTGGCAGACTCACTAAACAGAGAACATCCCTGGTCATCCCTACTGCCTCTGATCTGGCTGACTCACTAAACAGAGAACATCCCTGGTCCTCCCTACTGCCTCTGATCTGGAGGACTCACTAAAGAGAGAACATCCCTGGTCATCCCTACTGCCTCTTATCTGGCAGACTCACTAAACAGAGAACATCCCTGGTCATCCCTACTGCCTCTGATCTGGAGGACTCACTAAAGAGAGAACATCCCTGGTCATCTCTACTGCCTCTGATCTGGAGGACTCACTAAACAGAGAACATCCCTGGTCATCCCTACTGCCTCTGATCTGGAGGACTCACTAAACAGAGAACATCCCTGGTCATCCCTACTGCCTCTTATCTGGAGGACTCACTAAACAGAGAACATCCCTGGTCATCCCTACTGCCTCTGATCTGGAGGACTCACTAAACAGAGAACATCCCTGGTCATCCCTACTGCCTCTGATCTGGAGGACTCACTAAACAGAGAACATCCCTGGTCATCCCTACTGCCTCTGATCTGGTGGACTCACTAAACAGAGAACATCCCTGGTCATCCCTACTGCCTCTGATCTGGAGGACACACTAAACAGAGAACATCCCTGGTCATCCCTACTGCCTCTGATCTGGAGGACTCACTAAACAGAGAACATCCCTGGTCATCCCTACTGCCTCTTATCTGGCAGACTCACTAAACAGAGAACATCCCTGGTCATCCCTACTGCCTCTTATCTGGAGGACACACTAAACAGAGAACATCCCTGGTCATCCCTACTGCCTCTGATCTGGAGGACTCACTAAACAGAGAACATCCCTGGTCATCCCTACTGCCTCTGATCTGGTGGACTCACTAAACAGAGAACATCCCTGGTCATCCCTACTGCCTCTGATCTGGAGGACTCACTAAACAGAGAACATCCCTGATCATCCCTACTGCCTCTGATCTGGTGGACTCACTAAACAGAGAACATCCCTGGTCATCCCTACTGCCTCTGATCTGGAGGACTCACTAAACAGAGAACATCCCTGGTCATCCCTACTGCCTCTGATCTGGAGGACTCACTAAACAGAGAACATCCCTGGTCATCCCTACTGCCTCTGATCTGGAGGACTCACTAAACAGAGAACAACCCTGGTCATCCCTACTGCCTCTGATCTGGTGGACTCACTAAACAGAGAACATCCCTGGTCATCCCTACTGCCTCTGATCTGGAGGACTCACTAAACAGAGAACATCCCTGGTCATCCCTACTGCCTCTGATCTGGAGGACTCACTAAACAGAGAACATCCCTGGTCATCCCTACTGCCTCTGATCTGGAGGACTCACTAAACAGAGAACATCCCTGGTCATCCCTACTGCCTCTGATCTGGTGGACTCACTAAACAGAGAACATCCCTGGTCATCCCTACTGCCTCTGAGCTGGAGGACTCACTAAACAGAGAACATCCCTGGTCATCCCTACTGCCTCTGATCTGGAGGACTCACTAAACAGAGAACATCCCTGGTCATCCCTACTGCCTCTGATCTGGAGGACTCACTAAACAGAGAACATCCCTGGTCATCCCTACTGCCTCTGATCTGGTGGACTCACTAAACAGAGAACATCCCTGGTCATCCCTACTGCCTCTGATCTGGAGGACTCACTAAACAGAGAACATCCCTGGTCATCCCTACTGCCTCTGATCTGGAGGACTCACTAAACAGAGAACATCCCTGGTCATCCCTACTGCCTCTGATCTGGAGGACTCACTAAACAGAGAACATCCCTGGTCATCCCTACTGCCTCTGACCTGGAGGACTCACTAAACAGAGAACATCCCTGGTCATCCCTACTGCCTCTGATCTGGAGGACTCACTAAACAGAGAACATCCCTGGTCATCCCTACTGCCTCTGATCTGGAGGACTCACTAAACAGAGAACATCCCTGGTCCTCCCTACTGCCTCTGATCTGGAGGACTCACTAAACAGAGAACATCCCTGGTCATCCCTACTGCCTCTGATCTGGCAGACTCACTAAACAGAGAACAACCCTGGTCATCCCTACTGCCTCTGACCTGGAGGACTCACTAAACAGAGAACATCCCTGGTCATCCCTACTGCCTCTGATCTGGAGGACTCACTAAACAGAGAACATCCCTGGTCCTCCCTACTGCCTCTGATCTGGAGGACTCACTAAACAGAGAACATCCCTGGTCCTCCCTACTGCCTCTGATCTGGAGGACTCACTAAACAGAGAACATCCCTGGTCATCCCTACTGCCTCTGATCTGGAGGACTCACTAAACAGAGAACATCCCTGGTCATCCCTACTGCCTCTTATCTGGAGGACTCACTAAACAGAGAACAACCCTGGTCATCCCTACTGCCTCTGATCTGGAGGACTCACTAAACAGAGAACATCCCTGGTCATCCCTACTGACTCTGATCTGGAGGACTCACTAAACAGAGAACATCCCTGGTCATCCCTACTGCCTCTGATCTGGAGGACTCACTAAACAGAGAACATCCCTGGTCATCCCTACTGCCTCTGATCTGGAGGACTCACTAAACAGAGAACATCCCTGGTCATCCCTAATGCCTCTGATCTGGTGAACTCACTAAACAGAGAACATCCCTGGTCATCCCTACTGCCTCTGATCTGGAGGACTCACTAAACAGAGAACATCCCTGGTCATCCCTACTGCCCTGGAGGACTGATCCCTGGTCATGCCTCTGAGGAGGACTCACTAAACAGAGAACATCCCTGGTCATCCCTACTGCCTCTTATCTGGAGGACTCACTAAACAGAGAACATCCCTGGTCATCCCTACTGCCTCTGATCTGGAGGACTCACTAAACAGAGAACATCCCTGGTCATCCCTACTGCCTCTGATCTGGAGGACTCACTAAACAGAGAACATCCCTGGTCATCCCTACTGCCTCTGATCTGGAGGACTCACTAAACAGAGAACATCCCTGGTCCTCCCTACTGCCTCTGATCTGGAGGACTCACTAAACAGAGAACATCCCTGGTCCTCCCTACTGCCTCTGATCTGGAGGACTCACTAAACAGAGAACATCCCTGGTCATCCCTACTGCCTCTGATCTGGAGGACTCACTAAACAGAGAACATCCCTGGTCATCCCTACTGCCTCTTATCTGGAGGACTCACTAAACAGAGAACAACCCTGGTCATCCCTACTGCCTCTGATCTGGAGGACTCACTAAACAGAGAACATCCCTGGTCATCCCTACTGACTCTGATCTGGAGGACTCACTAAACAGAGAACATCCCTGGTCATCCCTACTGCCTCTGATCTGGAGGACTCACTAAACAGAGAACATCCCTGGTCATCCCTACTGCCTCTGATCTGGAGGACTCACTAAACAGAGAACATCCCTGGTCATCCCTAATGCCTCTGATCTGGTGAACTCACTAAACAGAGAACATCCCTGGTCATCCCTACTGCCTCTGATCTGGAGGACTCACTAAACAGAGAACATCCCTGGTCATCCCTACTGACTATGACCTGGAGGACTCACTAAACAGAGAACATCCCTGGTCATCCCTACTGCCTCTGATCTGGCAGACTCACTAAACAGAGAACATCCCTGGTCATCCCTACTGCCTCTGATCTGGCAGACTCACTAAACAGAGAACATCCCTGGTCATCCCTACTGCCTCTGATCTGGAGGACTCACTAAACAGAGAACATCCCTGGTCATCCCTACTGCCTCTGGTCTGGCAGACTCACTAAACAGAGAACATCCCTGGTCATCCCTACTGCCTCTGGTCTGGCAGACTCACTAAACAGAGAACATCCCTGGTCATCCCTACTGCCTCTGATCTGGAGGACTCACTAAACAGAGAACATCCCTGGTCATCCCTACTGCCTCTGATCTGGAGGACTCACTAAACAGAGAACATCCCTGGTCATCCCTACTGCCTCTGATCTGGAGGACTCACTAAACAGAGAACATCCCTGGTCATCCCTACTGCCTCTGATCTGGAGGACTCACTAAACAGAGAACATCCCTGGTCATCCCTACTGCCTCTGATCTGGCAGACTCACTAAACAGAGAACATCCCTGGTCATCCCTACTGCCTCTGATCTAGAGGACTCACTAAACAGAGAACATCCCTGGTCATCCCTACTGTCTCTGATCTGGAGGACTCACTAAACAGAGAACATCCCTGGTCATCCCTAATGCCTCTGATCTGGTGGACTCACTAAACAGAGAACATCCCTGGTCATCCCTACTGCCTCTGATCTAGAGGACTCACTAAACAGAGAACATCCCTGGTCATCCCTACTGTCTCTGATCTGGAGGACTCACTAAACAGAGAACATCCCTGGTCATCCCTACTGCCTCTGATCTAGAGGACTCACTAAACAGAGAACATCCCTGGTCATCCCTACTGTCTCTAATCTGGTGGACTCACTAAACAGAGAACATCCATGGTCATCCCTCCTGCCTCTGATCTAGAGGACTCACTAAACAGAGAACATCCCTGGTCATCCCTACTGTCTCTGATCTGGAGGACTCACTAAACAGAGAACATCCCTGGTCATCCCTACTGCCTCTGATCTGGAGGACTCACTAAACAGAGAACATCCCTGGTCATCCCTACTGCCTCTGATCTAGAGGACTCACTAAACAGAGAACATCCCTGGTCATCCCTACTGCCTCTGATCTAGAGGACTTACTAAACAGAGAACATCCCTGGTCATCCCTACTGCCTCTGATCTGGAGGACTCACTAAACAGAGAACATCCCTGGTCATCCCTACTGCCTCTGATCTGGTGGACTCACTAAACAGAGAACATCCCTGGTCATCCCTACTGCCTCTGATCTGGAGGACTCACTAAACAGAGAACAGCCCTGATCATCCCTACTGCCTCTGATCTGGAGGACTCACTAAACAGAGAACAACCCTGGTCATCCCTACTGCCTCTTATCTGGAGGACTCACTAAACAGAGAACATCCCTGGTCATCCCTACTGCCTCTGATCTGGAGGACTCACTAAACAGAGAACATCCCTGGTCATCCCTACTGCCTCTGATCTGGAGGACTCACTAAACAGAGAACATCCCTGGTCATCGCTACTGCCTCTGATCTGGAGGACTCACTAAACAGAGAACATCCCTGGTCATCCCTACTGCCTCTGATCTGGAGGACTCACTAAACAGAGAACATCCCTGGTCATCCCTACTGCCTCTGATCTGGTGGACTCACTAAACAGAGAACATCCCTGGTCATCCCTACTGCCTCTGATCTGGAGGACTCACTAAACAGAGAACATCCCTGGTCATCCCTACTGCCTCTGATCTGGTGGACTCACTAAACAGAGAACATCCCTGGTCATCTCTACTGCCTCTGATCTGGTGGACTCACTAAACAGAGAACATCCCTGGTCATCCCTACTGTCTCTGATCTGGAGGACTCACTAAACAGAGAACATCCCTGGTCATCCCTACTGTCTCTGATCTGGAGGACTCACTAAACAGAGAACATCCCTGGTCATACCTACTGCCTCTGATCTGGCAGACTCACTAAACAGAGAACATCCCTGGTCATCCCTACTGCCTCTGATCTGGTGGACTCACTAAACAGAGAACATCCCTGGTCATCCCTACTGCCTCTGATCTGGAGGACTCACTAAACAGAGAACATCCCTGGTCATCCCTACTGCCTCTGATCTGGCAGACTCACTAAACAGAGAACATCCCTGGTCATCTCTACTGCCTCTGATCTGGCAGACTCACTAAACAGAGAACATCCCTGGTCATCCCTAATGCCTCTGATCTGGAGGACTCACTAAACAGAGAACATCCCTGGTCATCCCTACTGCCTCTGATCTGGAGGACTCACTAAACAGAGAACATCCCTGGTCATCCCTACTGCCTCTGGTCTGGAGGACACACTAAACAGAGAACATCCCTGGTCATCCCTACTGCCTCTGATCTGGAGGACTCACTAAACAGAGAACATCCCTGGTCATCTCCCTACTGCCTCTGATCTGGAGGACTCACTAAACAGAGAACAACCCTGGTCATCCCTACTGCCTCTGACCTGGAGGACTCACTAAACAGAGAACATCCCTGGTCATCCCTACTGCCTCTGATCTGGAGGACTCACTAAACAGAGAACATCCCTGGTCATCCCTACTGCCTCTGATCTGGAGGACTCACTAAACAGAGAACATCCCTGGTCATCCCTACTGCCTCTGATCTGGAGGACTCACTAAACAGAGAACATCCCTGGTCATCTCTACTGCCTCTGATCTGGTGGACTCACTAAACAGAGAACATCCCTGGTCATCCCTACTGCCTCTGATCTGGTGGACTCACTAAACAGAGAACATCCCTGGTCATCCCTACTGCCTCTGATCTGGAGGACTCACTAAACAGAGAACATCCCTGGTCATCCCTACTGCCTCTGATCTGGAGGACTCACTAAACAGAGAACATCCCTGGTCATCCCTACTGCCTCTGATCTGGTGGACTCACTAAACAGAGAACATCCCTGGTCATCCCTACTGCCTCTGATCTGGTGGACTCACTAAACAGAGAACATCCCTGGTCATCCCTACTGCCTCTGATCTGGAGGACTCACTAAACAGAGAACATCCCTGATCATCCCTACTGCCTCTGATCTGGAGGACTCACTAAACAGAGAACATCCCTGGTCATCCCTACTGCCTCTGATCTGGAGGACTCACTAAACAGAGAACATCCCTGGTCATCCCTACTGCCTCTGGTCTGGCAGACTCACTAAACAGAGAACATCCCTGGTCATCCCTACTGCCTCTGATCTGGAGGACTCACTAAACAGAGAACATCCCTGGTCATCCCTACTGCCTCTGATCTGGAGGACTCACTAAACAGAGAACATCCCTGGTCATCCCTACTGCCACTGATCTGGAGGACTTACTAAACAGAGAACATCCCTGGTCATCCCTACTGTCTCTGATCTGGAGGACTCACTAAACAGAGAACATCCCTGGTCATCCCTACTGCCTCTGATCTGGAGGACTCACTAAACAGAGAACATCCCTGGTCATCCCTACTGCCTCTGATCTGGAGGACTCACTAAACAGAGAACATCCCTGGTCATCCCTACTGCCTCTGATCTGGAGGACTCACTAAACAGAGAACATCCCTGGTCATCCCTACTGCCTCTTATCTGGCAGACTCACTAAACAGAGAACATCCCTGGTCATCCCTACTGCCTCTTATCTGGAGGACTCACTAAACAGAGAACATCCCTGGTCATCCCTACTGCCTCTGATCTGGAGGACTCACTAAACAGAGAACATCCCTGGTCATCCCTACTGCCTCTGATCTGGAGGACTCACTAAACAGAGAACAACCCTGGTCATCCCTACTGCCTCTGATCTGGTGGACTCACTAAACAGAGAACATCCCTGGTCATCCCTACTGCCTCTGATCTGGAGGACTCACTAAACAGAGAACATCCCTGGTCATCCCTACTGCCTCTGATCTGGAGGACTCACTAAACAGAGAACATCCCTGGTCATCCCTACTGCCTCTGATCTGGAGGACTCACTAAACAGAGAACATCCCTGGTCATCCCTACTGCCTCTGATCTGGAGGACTCACTAAACAGAGAACATCCCTGGTCATCCCTACTGCCTCTGATCTGGTGGACTCACTAAACAGAGAACATCCCTGGTCATCCCTACTGCCTCTGATCTGGAGGACTCACTAAACAGAGAACATCCCTGGTCATCCCTACTGCCTCTGATCTGGAGGACTCACTAAACAGAGAACATCCCTGGTCATCCGTACTGCCTCTGATCTGGTGGACTCACTAAACAGAGAACATCCCTGGTCATCCCTACTGCCTCTGATCTGGAGGACTCACTAAACAGAGAACATCCCTGGTCATCCCTACTGCCTCTGATCTGGTGGACTCACTAAACAGAGAACATCCCTGGTCATCCCTACTGCCTCTGATCTGGAGGACTCACTAAACAGAGAACATCCCTGGTCATCCCTACTGCCTCTGATCTGGAGGACTCACTAAACAGAGAACATCCCTGGTCATCCCTACTGCCTCTGATCTGGAGGACTCACTAAACAGAGAACATCCCTGGTCCTCCCTACTGCCTCTGATCTGGAGAACTCACTAAACAGAGAACATCCCTGGTCATCCCTACTGCCTCTGATCTGGTGGACTCACTAAACAGAGAACATCCCTGGTCATCCCTACTGCCTCTGATCTGGAGGACTCACTAAACAGAGAACATCCCTGGTCATCCCTACTGCCTCTGATCTGGTGGACTCACTAAACAGAGAACATCCCTGGTCATCCCTACTGCCTCTGATCTGGAGGACTCACTAAACAGAGAACATCCCTGGTCCTCCCTACTGCCTCTGATCTGGAGGACTCACTAAACAGAGAACATCCCTGGTCATCCCTACTGCCTCTGATCTGGCAGACTCACTAAACAGAGAACATCCCTGGTCATCCCTACTGCCTCTGATCTGGAGGACTCACTAAACAGAGAACATCCCTGATCATCCCTACTGCCTCTGATCTGGAGGACTCACTAAACAGAGAACATCCCTGATCATCCCTACTGCCTCTGATCTGGAGGACTCACTAAACAGAGAACAACCCTGATCATCCCTACTGCCTCTGATCTGGCAGACTCACTAAACAGAGAACATCCCTGGTCATCCCTACTGCCTCTGATCTGGAGGACTCACTAAACAGAGAACATCCCTGGTCATCCCTACTGCCTCTTATCTGGAGGACTCACTAAACAGAGAACAACCCTGGTCATCCCTACTGCCTCTGATCTGGAGGACTCACTAAACAGAGAACATCCCTGGTCATCCCTACTGACTCTGATCTGGAGGACTCACTAAACAGAGAACATCCCTGGTCATCCCTACTGCCTCTGATCTGGAGGACTCACTAAACAGAGAACATCCCTGGTCATCCCTACTGCCTCTGATCTGGAGGACTCACTAAACAGAGAACATCCCTGGTCATCCCTACTGCCTCTGATCTGGTGGACTCACTAAACAGAGAACATCCCTGGTCATCCCTACTGCCTCTGATCTGGAGGACTCACTAAACAGAAAACACACATGCTTTGTTTTTAAATGATGTCTGAGTTTTAGAATGCGCCCTTGGCTATACGTAATTATTATCTTTTTAAACAACCGTGCCGTCTGGTTTGCTCAATATAAGGAATTTTAAATGATTTATACGTTTACTTTTGATACTTAAGTATATTTAAAACCAAATCCTTTTTTAAAAACTTTTACTCAAGTAATATTTTACTGGTGTGACTTTCACTTTCAGTCACCTTCTTTACTCATCTATGATTGGGTCACCTTCTATTACGGTATCTTTACTCATCTATGATTGGGTCACCTTCTATTACGGTATCTTTACTCATCTATGATTGGGTCACGTTCTATTACATGAGAGTAGAGCTTACCTCCAGGCTTGGACCTCCAGGCTTGTAGGCCCTTACTCACCACCCGCGGTTCCGGCGACATCATGTCTACTAACTGAATGGCCATATCTTTGTGTCTCCTAACTGAATGGCCATATCATTGTGTCTCCTAACTGAATGGCCATATCATTGTGTCTCCTAACTGAATGGCCATATCATTGTGTCTCCTAACTGAATGGCCATATCATTGTGTGTCCTAACTGAATGGCCATATCATTATGTCTACTAACTGAATGATCATATCATTATGATGTCTGCAGTAGCACAGTGATGTCTCCTAACTGAATGGCCATATCATTGTGTTGTCTGCTAACTGAATGGCCATATCATTATGATGTCTGCAGTAGCACAGTGATGTCTACTAACTGAATGGCCATATCATTGTGTTGTCTGCAGTAGCACAGTGATGTCCACTAACTGAATGGCCATATCATTGTGTGTCCTAACTGAATGGCCATATCATTATGTCTACTAACTGAATGATCATATCATTATGATGTCTGCAGTAGCACAGTGATGTCTCCTAACTGAATGGCCATATCATTGTGTTGTCTGCTAACTGAATGGCCATATTATTGTGTTGTCTGCAGTAGCACAGTGATGTCTACTAACTGAATGGCCATATCATTGTGTTGTCTGCAGTAGCACAGTGATGTCCACTAACTGAATGGCCATATCATTGTGTTGTCTGCAGTAGCAAAGTGATGTCTCCTAACTGAATGGCCATATTATTGTGTTGTCTGCAGTAGCACAGTGATGTCGATCTTGTTGATTGAGTTCCACGTGTTTTTGTCCTGTACCTCCATACAATCCACCATTTAAATAGGACGGCGTTGGATGTTGTTGTTGGATGTTGTTGTTTTCTGTCGTTCGATGTGACGATAACAGCCTTGCCGTGGTTTTACTTGCGGTTGTCTGTTGTCCTCAGGGAGGGTTCTAGAAATACGTCACTTTCTGGGCTGCTTCTGATTTCACTTCACTATTTTAATACAGTGGAATAGTGGTCTTACCCAATCTGTAGTCTAGATTACTGAGAAAGACTGCGGTGGTATAAACGAGTGGGACTGCAACACACACACACACACACACTTTCTTAAGAAACTCAAATGACGGTTTGACAGCAGCTGTTACCAAGACAACCTGACGTTTATCTTCATAGGATAATAAAACATCCGCTGAACGTGGCCCCGGTAACATTCCCAGTAGTCTACTGAACGTGGCCCCGGTAACATTCCCAGTAGTCTACTGAACGTAGCCCCGGTAACATTCCCAGTAGTCTACTGAACGTAGCCCCGGTAACATTCCCAGTAGTCTACTGAACGTAGCCCCGGTAACATTCCCAGTAGTCTACTGAACGTAGCCCCGGTAACATTCCCAGTAGTCTACTGAACGTGGCCCCGGTAACATTCCCAGTAGTCTACTGAACGTGGCCCCGGTAACATTCCCAGTAGTCTACTGAACGTGGCCCCGGTAACATTCTCATTAGTCTACTGAACGTGGCCCCGGTAACATTCCCAGTAGTCTACTGAACGTGGCCCCGGTAACATTCCCAGCAGCCTACTGAACGTAGCCCCGGTAACATTCCCAGTAGCCTACTGAACGTGGCCCCGGTAACATTCCCAGTAGTCTACTGAACGTAGCCCCGGTAACATTCCCAGTAGCCTACTGAACGTGGCCCCGGTAACATTCCCAGTAGTCTACTGAACGTGGCCCCGGTAACATCCCCAGTAGTCTACTGAACGTAGCCCCGGTAACATTCCCAGTAGCCTACTGAACGTGGCCCCGGTAACATTCCCAGTAACCTACTGAACGTGGCCCCGGTAACATTCCCAGTAGCCTACTGAATGTGGCCCTGGTAACATTCCCAGTAACCTACTGAACGTGGCCCCGGTAACATTCCCAGTAGTCTACTGAACGTGGCCCCGGTAACATTCCCAGTAGTCTACTGAACGTGGCCCCGGTAACATTCCCAGTAGTCTACTGAACGTGGCCCCGGTAACATTCCCAGTAACCTACTGAATGTGGCCCCGGTAACATTCTCATTAGTCTACTGAACGTGGCCCCGGTAGCATTCCCAGTAGTCTACTGAACGTGGCCCCGGTAGCATTCCCAGTAGTCTACTGAACGTGGCCCCGGTAGCATTCCCAGTAGTCTACTGAACGTGGCCCCGGTAACATTCCCAGTAACCTACTGAACGTGGCCCCGGTAACATTCCCAGTAACCTACTGAACGTAGCCCCGGTAACATTCCCAGTAGTCTACTGAACGTGGCCCCGGTAACATTCTCATTAGTCTACTGAACGTGGCCCCAGTAACATTCTCATTAGTCTACTGAACGTAGCCCCGGTAACATTCCCAGTAGTCTACTGAACGTAGCCCCGGTAACATTCCCAGTAGTCTACTGAACGTGGCCCCGGTAACATTCCCAGTAGTCTACTGAACGTAGCCCCGGTAACATCCCCAGTAGTCTACTGAACGTAGCCCCGGTAACATTCCCAGTAGTCTACTGAGCGTGGCCCCGGTAACATTCCCAGTAACCTACTGAACGTGGCCCCGGTAACATTCCCAGTAACCTACTGAACGTGGCCCCGGTAACATTCCCAGTAGTCTACTGAACGTGGCCCCGGTAACATTCCCAGTAGTCTACTGAACGTGGCCCCGGTAACATTCCCAGTAGTCTACTGAACGTGGCCCCGGTAACATTCCCAGTAGCCTACTGAACGTGGCCCCGGTAACATTCCCAGTAGTCTACTGAACGTAGCCCCGGTAACATCCCCAGTAACCTACTGAACGTGGCCCCGGTAGCATTCCCAGTAACCTACTGAACGTGGCCCCGGTAACATTCTCATTAGTCTACTGAACGTGGCCCCGGTAGCATTCCCAGTAACCTACTGAACGTGGCCCCGGTAACATTACCAGTAGTCTACTGAACGTAGCCCCGGTAACATTCCCAGTAGTCTACTGAACGTGGCCCTGGTAACATTCCCAGTAGTCTACTGAACGTGGCTCCGGTAACATTCCCAGTAGTCTACTGAACGTGGCCCCGGTAACATTCCCAGTAGTCTACTGAACATGGCCCCGGTAACATTCCCAGTAGTCTACTGAACGTGGCCCCGGTAACATTCCCAGTAGTCTACTGAACGTAGCCCCGGTAACATCCCCAGTAACCTACTGAACGTAGCCCCGGTAACATTCCCAGTAGTCTACTGAACGTGGCCCCGGTAACATCCCCAGTAGTCTACTGAACGTAGCCCCGGTAACATTCCCAGTAGCCTACTGAACGTGGCCCCGGTAACATTCCCAGTAACCTACTGAACGTGGCCCCGGTAACATTCCCAGTAGCCTACTGAATGTGGCCCTGGTAACATTCCCAGTAACCTACTGAACGTGGCCCCGGTAACATTCCCAGTAGTCTACTGAACGTGGCCCCGGTAACATTCCCAGTAGTCTACTGAACGTGGCCCCGGTAACATTCCCAGTAGTCTACTGAACGTGGCCCCGGTAACATTCCCAGTAACCTACTGAATGTGGCCCCGGTAACATTCTCATTAGTCTACTGAACGTGGCCCCGGTAGCATTCCCAGTAGTCTACTGAACGTGGCCCCGGTAGCATTCCCAGTAGTCTACTGAACGTGGCCCCGGTAGCATTCCCAGTAGTCTACTGAACGTGGCCCCGGTAACATTCCCAGTAACCTACTGAACGTGGCCCCGGTAACATTCCCAGTAACCTACTGAACGTAGCCCCGGTAACATTCCCAGTAGTCTACTGAACGTGGCCCCGGTAACATTCTCATTAGTCTACTGAACGTGGCCCCAGTAACATTCTCATTAGTCTACTGAACGTAGCCCCGGTAACATTCCCAGTAGTCTACTGAACGTAGCCCCGGTAACATTCCCAGTAGTCTACTGAACGTGGCCCCGGTAACATTCCCAGTAGTCTACTGAACGTAGCCCCGGTAACATCCCCAGTAGTCTACTGAACGTAGCCCCGGTAACATTCCCAGTAGTCTACTGAGCGTGGCCCCGGTAACATTCCCAGTAACCTACTGAACGTGGCCCCGGTAACATTCCCAGTAACCTACTGAACGTGGCCCCGGTAACATTCCCAGTAGTCTACTGAACGTGGCCCCGGTAACATTCCCAGTAGTCTACTGAACGTGGCCCCGGTAACATTCCCAGTAGTCTACTGAACGTGGCCCCGGTAACATTCCCAGTAGCCTACTGAACGTGGCCCCGGTAACATTCCCAGTAGTCTACTGAACGTAGCCCCGGTAACATCCCCAGTAACCTACTGAACGTGGCCCCGGTAGCATTCCCAGTAACCTACTGAACGTGGCCCCGGTAACATTCTCATTAGTCTACTGAACGTGGCCCCGGTAGCATTCCCAGTAACCTACTGAACGTGGCCCCGGTAACATTACCAGTAGTCTACTGAACGTAGCCCCGGTAACATTCCCAGTAGTCTACTGAACGTGGCCCTGGTAACATTCCCAGTAGTCTACTGAACGTGGCTCCGGTAACATTCCCAGTAGTCTACTGAACGTGGCCCCGGTAACATTCCCAGTAGTCTACTGAACATGGCCCCGGTAACATTCCCAGTAGTCTACTGAACGTGGCCCCGGTAACATTCCCAGTAGTCTACTGAACGTAGCCCCGGTAACATCCCCAGTAACCTACTGAACGTAGCCCCGGTAACATTCCCAGTAGTCTACTGAACGTGGCTCCGGTAACATTCCCAGTAGTCTACTGAACGTGGCCCCGGTAACATTCCCAGTAGTCTACTGAACGTGGCCCCGGTAACATTCCCAGTAGTCTACTGAACGTAGCCCCGGTAACATCCCCAGTAACCTACTGAACGTGGCCCCGGTAACATCCCCAGTAACCTACTGAACGTGGCCCCGGTAACATTCCCAGTAGTCTACTGAACGTGGCCCCGGTAACATTCCCAGTAGTCTACTGAACGTGGCCCCGGTAACATTCCCAGTAGTCTACTGAACGTGGCCCCGGTAACATTCCCAGTAGTCTACTGAACGTGGCCCCGGTAACATTCCCAGTAGTCTACTGAACGTGGCCCCGGTAACATTCCCAGTAGTCTACTGAACGTGGCCCCGGTAACATTCCCAGTAGTCTACTGAACGTGGCCCCGGTAACATTCCCAGTAGTCTACTGAACGTGGCCCCGGTAACATTCCCGGTAGTCTACTGAACGTGGCCCCGGTAACATTCCCGGTAGTCTACTGAACGTGGCCCCGGTAACATTCCCAGTAGTCTACTGAACATGGCCCCGGTAACATTCCCAGTAGTCTACTGAACGTAGCCCCGGTAACATTCCCAGTAACCTACTGAACGTAGCCCCGGTAACATTCCCAGTAACCTACTGAACGTAGCCCCGGTAACATTCCCAGTAACCTACTGAACGTGGCCCCGGTAACATTCTCATTAGTCTACTGAACGTGGCCCCGGTAACATTCTCATTAACCTACTGAACGTAGCCCCGGTAACATTCCCAGTAGTCTACTGAACGTGGCCCCGGTAACATTCCCAGTAGTCTACTGAACGTAGCCCCGGTAACATTCCCAGTAACCTACTGAACGTAGCCCCGGTAACATTCCCAGTAGTCTACTGAACGTGGCCCCGGTAACATTCCCAGTAACCTACTGAACGTAGCCCCGGTAACATTCCCAGTAACCTACTGAACGTGGCCCAGATTGCCCCGTCCATCCCATTAATTGGGCGTTTTTTGCCAATTTTGTTACCGGACTTGAGGTTAAAACGCTCTAAATTACGAGGACTCGAGGACGTGAAAAACGAGACGTTCAGAGTTATCAAATCAATACCGCGCTGATGTCATACAAGCAAAACAAACAAACACACCCAAGTCCAAATGTGCATCAATAATCATAAAAGTCCCGTCATTAAAAACAGTGTCACCGTTTATAATCACTATGTTAGACGTACAATGACTAGATGACACGGCGTCACACCCTGGGTTGTATTGACTAGATGACACGGCGTCATACCCTGGGTTGTTCCCGATCACAATAAGCAGTGGTTTGTTGTATTGACTAGATGACACGGCGTCATACCCTGGGTTGTATTGACTAGATGACACAGTGTCATACCCTGGGTTGTATTGACTAGATGACACGGCGTCATACCCTGGGTTGTATTGACTAGATGACACTGTGTCATACCCTGGGTTGTATTGACTAGATGACACGGCGTCATACCCTGGGTTGTATTGACTAGATGACACGGCGTCATACCCTGGGTTGTTCCCGATCACAATAAGCAGTGGTTTGTTGTATAGACTAGATGACACGGTGTCATACCCTGGGTTGTATAGACTAGATGACACGGTGTCATACCCTGGGTTGTATTGACTAGATGACACGGCGTCACACCCTGGGTTGTATTGACTAGATGACACGGCGTCATACCCTGGGTTGTTCCCGATCACAATAAGCAGTGGTTTGTTGTATAGACTAGATGACACGGTGTCATACCCTGGGTTGTATAGACTAGATGACACGGTGTCATACCCTGGGTTGTATTGACTAGATGACACGGTGTCATACCCTGGGTTGTTCCCGATCACAATAAGCAGTGGTTACTGTTCCCATAATCTCCAAATGGTTCTTTAAAAAAATAATTCTACTATGTTTATGCATCCCATATGTCTTCTGTAAGAAACCTTCCAGATTAGCCCCGTCTGTCTATAAAAACCAATCCCCACCAGTGTAAAAGGTTGACGGGATAGTTCACCCAGGACATGAGGGAGGACATTGACTTGCAAGGTTTTGGACAACAACAACAACAACATTTATTATTTAGAGACAGTGTCCAGGTAAAACAAAAATAAAGCATGGATTACCGTCTCACTTGGTCCCAAGACTGCTTACAGGGTAAGGAAATAAAAATATCATTTCAGGTGAACTATCAATTTAAAAATTAAGTCAAGAGTTGTGATACTAAAGAGCTGTACACATATTGACAAACAGTCTCAGAGTAACTGAACTGGATCTAGGATCAGGTCCCATATTCACAAACAGTCTCAGAGTAACTGAACTGGATCTAGGATCAGGTCCCATATTCACAAATAAGTCTCAGAGTAACAGAACTGGATCAGGTCACATATTGACAAACAGTCTCAGAGTAACTGAACTGGATCAGGTCACATATTGACAAACAGTCTGAGAGTAACTGAACTGGATCTAGGATCAGGTCCCATATTCACAAATAAGTCTCAGAGTAACAGAACTGGATCTAGGATCAGGTCCCATATTGACAAACAGTCTCAGAGTAACAGAACTGGATCTAGGATCAGGTCCCATATTCACAAATAAGTCTCAGAGTAACAGAACTGGATCTAGGATCAGGTCCCATATTCACAAATAAGTCTCAGAGTAACAGAACTGGATCTAGGATCAGGTCCCATATTGACAAACAGTCTCAGAGTAACAGAACTGGATCTAGGATCAGGTCCCATATTGACAAACAGTCTCAGAGTAACAGAACTGGATCTAGGATCAGGTCCCATATTGACAAACAGTCTGAGAGTAACAGAACTGGATCTAGGATCAGGTCCCATATTCACAAATAAGTCTCAGAGTAACAGAACTGGATCTAGGATCAGGTCCCATATTGACAAACAGTCTCAGAGTAACAGAACTGAACTGGATCTAGGATCAGGTCCCATATTGACAAACAGTCTCAGAGTAACAGAACAGAACTGGATCTAGGATCAGGTCCCATATTCACACTCTCAGTAACAGTACACATTGTGAATGGGGGCCCTGATCAGCAGTCCTACTCTGAGACACATTGTGAATGGGGGCCCTGATCAGCAGTCCTACTCTGAGACACATTGTGAATAGGGGTCCTGACCAGCAGTCCTACTCTGAGACACATTGTGAATGGGGGTCCTGATCAGCAGTCCTACTCTGACACATTGTGAATAGGGGTCATGACCTTACATCAGCAGTCCTACTCTGAGACACGTTGTGAATAGGGGTCCTGATCAGCAGTCCTACTCTGAGACACATTGTGAATAGGGGTCCTGACCAGCAGTCCTACTCTGAGACACATTGTGAATGGGGGTCCTGATCAGCAGTCCTACTCTGAGACACATTGTGAATAGGGGTCCTGATCAGCAGTCCTACTCTGAGACACATTGTGAATGGGGGTCCTGATCAGCAGTCCTACTCTGAGACACATTGTGAATAGGGGTCCTGATCAGCAGTCCTACTCTGAGACACATTGTGAATGGGGGTCTTGATCAGCAGTCCTACTCTGAGACACATTGTGAATAGGGGTCCTGACCTTACATCAGGTGTCCTACTCTGAGACACATTGTGAATGGGGGTCCTGATCAGCAGTCCTACTCTAAGACACATTGTGAATAGGGGTCCTGACCTTACATCAGGTGTCCTACTCTGAGACACGTTGTGAATGGGAGTCCTGATCAGCAGTCCTACCCTGAGACACATTGTGAATGGGGGTCCTGATCAGCAGTCCTACTCTGAGACACATTGTGAATAGGGGTCCTGATCAGCAGTCCTACTCTGAGACACATTGTGAATGGGGGTCCTGATCAGGTGTCCTACTCTGAGACACATTGTGAATAGGGGTCCTGATCAGGTGTCCTACTCTGAGACACATTGTGAATAGGGGTCCTGATCAGGTGTCCTACTCTGAGACACATTGTGAATGGGGGTCCTGATCAGCAGTCCTACTCTGAGACACATTGTGAATAGGGGTCCTGATCAGCAGTCCTACTCTGAGACACATTGTGAATAGGGGTCCTGATCAGGTATCCTACTCTGAGACACATTGTGAATGGGGGGGGGGGTCCTGATCCTACATCAGTTCCTAAACCAGAGCATGTGATTTATTCATTCATCAGACAGTAGGGACCCTCGACATGTGTTCCGTCCCTGGCATCCAGAGCAACATGGCGGCCTCCAGACTGGCTTCTAGCCAGCACTCTCCTCCCGTGTCACATGGGACAAGCAGTAGGCCTGGATACCTGGATACAACGTGAGGGAGGGAGGGAGGGAGGAGAGGGAGGGAGGGAGGAGAGGGAGGAATGGGAGGGAGAAGGGAAGGAGGGAGGGATGAGAGGGAGGGAGGAGAGGGGGGGGAAGGAGGGAGGGAGGAATGGGAGGGAGAGGGAAAGGAGGGAGGGAGGAGAGGGAGGGAGGAGAGGGGGGGAAGGAGGGAGGGAGGGAGGAGAGGGAGGGAGGGAGGAGAGGGAGGAAGGAGGGAGGGAGGAGAGGGAGGGAGGAGAGGGGGGGAAGGAGGGAGGAGAGGGAGGGAGAAAAGAGGACATATCAGATATGTGGTTTGATAATATGAAGGCGTTAGATGTATCACTGTAACGTCAAACTGCCGGAGCGACTTCCTCCTGGTTGAGCCCCCCCCCCCACCCCACACACACACACACTTGGTACCAACTCGTGACCTCTTGTCTCACAAAACAAGACAGCACCTTTTCGAAGAGTCTTAGCCTGATCGCGCCACCCCCCAGACTTTACCCCCCCAATTAAACCTAGATTTCATTTCCTGATATCAATGTTATAATTGTTCCTACTTCCTCTGGTACAGAATCTCTTCCTCTTTAACTCCGTTACAACACAAGAAAACAAATGTGTCTGTGTCCCCGTCTGTGTCCCCGTCTGTGTCCCCGTCTGTGTCCCTGTCTGTGTCCCCGTCTGTCCCTGTCTGTGTCCCTGTCTGTGTCCCTGTCTCTGTCCCTGTCTGTGTCCCTGTCTGTGTCCCTGTGTGTCCCTGTCTGTGTCCCTGTCTGTGTCCCTGTCTGTGTCCCTGTCTGTCCCTGTCTGTGTCCCTGTCTGTGTCCCTGTCTGTGTCCCTGTCTGTCCCTGTCTGTGTCCCTGTCTGTGTCCCCGTCTGTGTCTCTGTCTGTCCCTGTCTGTGTCTCTGTCTGTCCCTGTCTGTGTCCCTGTCTGTGTCCCTGTCTGTGTCCCTGTCTGTGTCCCTGTCTGTGTCCCTGTCTGTCCCTGTCTGTGTCCCTGTCTGTGTCCCTGTCTGTGTCCCTGTGTGTCCCTGTCTGTGTCCCTGTCTGTGTCCCTGTGTGTGTCCCTGTCTGTGTCCCTGTCTGTCCCTGTCTGTGTCCCTGTCTGTGTCCCTGTGTCCCTGTCTGTGTCCCTGTCTGTCCCTGTCTGTGTCCCTGTCTGTGTCCCTGTGTGTCCCTGTCTGTGTCCCTGTCTGTGTCCCTGTCTGTGTCCCTGTCTGTGTCCCTGTCTGTGTCCCTGTCTGTGTCTCTGTCTGTGTCCCTGTCTGTCCCTGTCTGTGTCCCTGTGTGTGTCCCTGTCTGTGTCCCTGTCTGTGTCCCTGTGTGTGTCCCTGTCTGTGTCCCTGTCTGTGTCCCTGTCTGTGTCCCTGTGTGTGTCCCTGTCTGTCCCTGTGTGTGTCCCTGTCTGTGTCCCTGTCTGTGTCCCTGTCTGTGTCCCTGTCTGTGTCCCTGTCTGTGTCCCTGTCTGTGTCCCTGTCTGTGTCCCTGTCTGTGTCCCTGTGTCCCTGTCTGTGTCCCTGTGTCCCTGTCTGTGTCCCTGTCTGTGTCCCTGTGTGTCCCTGTCTGTGTCCCTGTGTGTCCCTGTCTGTGTCCCTGTCTGTGTCCCTGTGTGTCTGTGTGTCTGTGTGTCTGTGTGTCTGTGTGTCTGTCTGTGTCCCTGTCTGTGTCCCTGTCTGTGTCCCTGTCTGTGTCCCTGTCTGTCCCTGTCTGTGTCCCTGTCTGTGTCCCTGTCTGTGTCCCTGTGTCCCTGTCTGTGTCCCTGTCTGTCCCTGTCTGTGTCCCTGTGTGTCCCTGTCTGTGTCCCTGTCTGTGTCCCTGTCTGTGTCCCTGTCTGTGTCCCTGTCTGTGTCCCTGTGTCCCTGTCTGTGTCCCTGTCTGTGTCCCTGTCTGTGTCCCTGTCTGTGTCCCTGTCTGTGTCCCTGTGTGTCCCTGTCTGTGTCCCTGTCTGTGTCCCTGTCTGTGTCCCTGTCTGTGTCCCTGTCTGTGTCCCTGTCTGTGTGTCTGTGTGTCTGTGTGTCTGTGTGTCTGTGTCCCTGTCTGTGTCCCTGTCTGTGTCCCTGTCTGTGTCCCTGTGTGTCCCTGTCTGTGTCCCTGTGTGTCCCTGTGTGTCCCTGTCTGTGTCCCTGTGTGTCCCTGTGTGTCCCTGTCTGTGTCCCTGTCTGTGTCCCTGTCTGTGTCCCTGTCTGTGTGTCTGTGTGTCTGTGTGTCTGTGTGTCTGTGTGTCTGTGTCCCTGTCTGTGTCCCTGTCTGTGTCCCTGTGTGTCCCTGTGTGTCCCTGTCTGTGTCCCTGTGTGTCCCTGTGTGTCCCTGTGTGTCCCTGTGTGTCCCTGTCTGTGTCCCTGTGTGTCCCTGTCTGTGTCCCTGTCTGTGTCCCTGTGTGTCCATGTGTGTGTCCCTGTCTGTGTCCCTGTGTGTGTCCCTGTGTGTCCATGTGTGTCCCTGTGTGTCCCTGTGTGTCCCTGTCTGTCTGTGTCCCTGTCTGTCTGTGTCCCTGTCTGTCTGTGTCCCTGTCTGTCTGTGTATGTGTGTGTGTCTGTCGGTGTGTGTGTGTGTGTGTGTGTGTGTGTGTGTGTGGGAGTATGTGTATGTGTGTGTGTGTGTGTGTGTGTATACTCACTCTGTACTATCGAGTGGTAAGCAGCAGCAGCAGGGGAGTCTGGGACTTCAGTCAGGAATGACTTCCCTTCATCACAACTCTTACCTGACAGACAGAGACAAGGAGAAGGAGAGAGAGACAAGGAGAAGGAGAAGGAGAGAGAGACAGCGAGAGAGAGAGAGAGAGAGACAGAGAGAGACAGAGAAAGAGAGAGAGAGAGAGGGAGAGAGAGAGAGACAGAGAGAGAGAGAGAGACAGAGACAGAGACACAGAGAGAGACAGAGAGAGAGACAGAGAGAGAGAGAGAGACAGAGAGAGAGAGAGAGAGGGAGAGAGAGAGAGACAGAGAGAGAGAGAGACAGAGACACAGAGAGAGAGAGAGAGAGAGAGAGAGACAGAGACAGAGACACAGAGAGAGACAGAGAGAGAGACAGAGAGAGAGAGAGAGAGAGAGAGAGACAGAGAAAGAGAGAGACAGAGACACAGAGAGAGACAGAGAGAGAGACAGAGAGAGAGAGAGAGAGGTAGGAGGACAGAAGGAGGGAGAAAGGAGAGAGATAACAGTGACTTACTGCATAGCTGTGGATCTATAGACCTGACTTACTGCATTGGTGTGGATCTATAGACCTGACTTACTGCATGGCTGTGGATCTATAGACCTGACTTACTGCATAGCTGTGGTGTGGATCTATAGACCTGACTAACTGTATGGCTGTGGATCTATAGACCTGACTTACTGCATAGCTGTGGATCTATAGACCTGACTTACTGCATAGCTGTGGTGTGGATCTATAGACCTGACTTACTGCATTGGTGTGGATTTATAGACCTGAATTACTGCATAGCTGTGGATCTATAGACCTGACTTACTGCATTGGTGTGGGTCTATAGACCTGACTTACTGCATTGGTGTGGGTCTATAGACCTGACTTACTGCATTGGTGTGGGTCTATAGACCTGACTTACTGCATAGCTGTGGATCTATAGACCTGACTTACTGCATAGCTGTGGATCTATAGACCTGACTTACTGCATAGCTGTGGATCTATAGACCTGACTTACTGCATTGGTGTGGATCTATAGACCTGACTTACTGCATAGCTGTGGATCTATAGACCTGACTTACTGCATAGCTGTGGATCTATAGACCTGACTTACTGCATAGCTGTGGATCTATAGACCTGACTTACTGCATTGGTGTGGATCTATAGACCTGACTTACTGCATGGCTGTGGTGTGGGTCTATAGACCTGACTTACTGCATTGGTGTGGATTTATAGACCTGACTTACTGCATAGCTGTGGATCTATAGACCTGACTTACTGCATAGCTGTGGATCTATAGACCTGACTTACTGCATAGCTGTGGTGTGGATCTATAGACCTGACTTACTGCATAGCTGTAGTGTGGATCTATAGACCTGACTTACTGCATAGCTGTGGATCTATAGACCTGACTTACTGCATAGCTGTGGATCTATAGACCTGACTTACTGCATTGGTGTGGATCTATAGACCTGACTTACTGCATGCCTGTGGTGTGGATCTATAGACCTGACTAACTGCATAGCTGTGGATCTACAGACCTGACTTACTGCATAGCTGTGGTGTGGATCTATAGACCTGACTTACTGCATTGGTGTGGATCTATAGACCTGACTTACTGCATAGCTGTGGTGTGAATATATAGACCTGACTTACTGCATGGCTGTGGTGGGGATCTATAGACCTGACTTACTGCATAGCTGTGGAACTATAGACCTGACTTACTGCATAGCTGTGGATCTATAGACCTGACTTACTGCATAGCTGTGGATCTATAGACCTAACTAACTGCATAGCTGTGGATTTACAGACCTGACTTACTGCATAGCTGTGGTGTGGATCTATAGACCTAACTAACTGCATAGCTGTGGATTTACAGACCTGACTTACTGCATAGCTGTGGTGTGGAACTATAGACCTGACTTACTGCATGGCTGTGGGTCTATAGACCTGACTTACTGCATAGCTGTGGATCTATAGACCTGACTTACTGCATAGCTGTGGATCTATAGACCTGACTTACTGCATAGCTGTGGTGTGAATATATAGACCTGACTTACTGCATGGCTGTGGTGTGGATCTATAGACCTGACTTACTGCATAGCTGTGGAACTATAGACCTGACTTACTGCATAGCTGTGGATCTATAGACCTGACTTACTGCATAGCTGTGGATCTATAGACCTAACTAACTGCATAGCTGTGGATTTACAGACCTGACTTACTGCATAGCTGTGGTGTGGATCTATAGACCTGACTTACTGCATTTGTGTGGATTTATAGACCTGACTTACTGCATAGCTGTGGATCTATAGACCTGACTTACTGCATGGCTGTGGGTCTATAGACCTGACTTACTGCATAGCTGTGGATCTATAGACCTGACTTACTGCATAGCTGTGGATCTATAGACCTGACTTACTGTATAGCTGGGGTCCAGTCTCTATCCTGGGGTCCAGTCTCTATCCTGGGGTCCAGTCTCTATCCTGGGGTCCAGTCTCTATCCTGGGGTCCAGTCTCTATCCTGGGGTCCAGTCTCTATCCTGGGGTCCAGTAGGACTGGTACTAACACAGCTATCTGTAGTCCAGTCTCTATCCTGGGGTCCAGTCTCTATCCTGGGGTCCAGTCTCTATCCTGGGGTCCAGTCTCTATCCTGGGGTCAAGTCTCTATCCTGGGGTCCAGTCTCTATCCTGGGGTCCAGTCTCTATCTTGGGGTCCAGTAGGACTGGTACTAACACAGCTAGCTATATGTAGTCCAGTCTCTATCCTGGGGTCCAGTCTCTATCCTGGGGTCCAGTACCTATCCTGGGGTAAAGTACCTATCCTGGGGTAAAGTACCTACCCTGGGGTCCAGTATCTACCCTGGGGTCCAGTATCTACCCTGGGGTCCAGTACCTATCCTGGGGTCCAGTACCTATCCTGGGGTCCAGTACCTATCCTGGGGTCCAGTAGGACTGGTACTAACACAGCTATCTGTAGTCCAGTACCTATTCTGGGGTCCAGTACCTATCCTGGGGTCCAGTCTCTATCCTGGGGTCCAGTACCTATCCTGGGGTACAGTACCTATCCTGGGGTCCAGTAGGACTGGTCCTAACACAACTATCTGTAGTCCAGTACCTATTCTGGGGTCCAGTACCTATCCTGGGGTCCAGTATCTACCCTGAGGTCCAGTACCTACCCTGGGGTCCAGTACCTACCCTGGGGTCCAGTACCTACCCTGGGGTCCAGTACCTATCCTGTGGTCCAGTAGGACTGGTACTAACACAACTATCTGTAGTCCAGTCTCTATCCTGGGGTCCAGTCTCTATCCTGGGGTCCAGTCTCTATCCTGGGGTCCAGTCTCTATCCTGGGGTCCAGTACCTATCCTGGGGTCCAGTACCTATCCTGGGGTCCAGTACCTATCCTGGGGTCCAGTACCTATCCTGGGGTCCAGTAGGACTGGTACTAACACAACTATCTGTAGTCCAGTCTCTATCCTGGGGTCCAGCCTCTATCCTGGGGTCCAGCCTCTATCCTGGGGTCCAGCCTCTATCCTGGGGTCCAGCCTCTATCCTGGGGTCCAGTAGGACTGGTACTAACACAGCTATCTGTAGTCCAGTACCTATCCTGGGGTCCAGTGGGACTGGTACTAACACAGCTATCTGTAGTCCAGTACCTATCCTGGGGTCCAGTAGGACTGGTACTAACACAGCTATCTGTAGTCCAGTACCTATCCTGGGGTCCAGTGGGACTCGTCCTAGCAGAGTAAGGTTCATCTCTTCACACATCCTCTCTGCTCCTCCCGTGGTGGGTGGGAAGATCTGAGACGTGTTCTTGAGGAGGGGGGAGATGGGGGAGAGAGACGAGGGAGAGAGAGGAGAGGGGAGAGAGAGAGAGGGGAGGAGGGGAGAGAGAGAGGTGGGGGAGAGAGATGAGGGAGAGAGAGGAGAGGGGAGAGAGAGAGATGGGGAGAGAGACGAAGGAGAGAGAGGAGAGGGGAGAGAGAGAGATGGGGAGAGAGACGAGGGAGAGAGAGGAGAGGGGAGAGAGAGAGATGGGGGAGAGAGAGAGGGGAGGAGGGGAGAGAGAGAGGGGAGGAGGGGAGAGAGAGAGAGGGGAGGAGGGGAGAGAGAGAGAGGGGAGGAGGGGAGAGAGAAAGGTGGGGGAGAGAGACGAGGGGAAAGAGAGAGAAAGAGAGAGAGAGGGTTACACATCATGCCAATGAATGGTGTCTGTCTTTATCAGAGAAAATTACACATTGTCCACATATACCTAAATAAATAAAACTCTCACCTTGCATTTGGGACAGACAAACCCACTCATGTTCTCCACCACTCCTATGATGGGCAGCTGGACCTTCTGACAGAACCTAATCTCCTTCCTGACATCCTGAAGAGATACCTCCTAGAGAGGGGGGGGAGAGAGAAATGGAGGGGTGAGAGATGGAGGGAGGAGGGTGAGAGAGAGGGAGGGAGGGAGGAGTGGGGAGAGAGAGGGAGGGAGAGAGAGAGATGGAGGGGTGAGAGATGGAGGGAGGAGGGTGAGAGATGGAGGGAGGAGGGAGAGAGGGAGGGAGGGAGGGAGGAGTGGGGAGAGAGAGGGAGGGAGAGAGAGAGAGGGAGAGAGGGAGGAGGGGTGAGAGAGAGGGAGGGAGGAGAGAGAGGGAGGGAGGAGGGGTGAGAGATGTTGGTATTACAGACTAAGTCAGGGAGAGGTTGAACATGTCAGTGAAGACAATTGCCAGTCAGCTGCGGAGTGCGTGATCACACAGTCATCTGGAACAGCTGATGCTCTCATGCATGTTTCAGTGTTACCTTCCTCCAATCGAGCATAGAAGTGATTTAACTCGTCTGGTAGGCTCGTGTCACTGGGCGTGTCACTGGGCAGCTCGTGGCTGCATCACTGCCTGATACGGCAACTGCTTGGCCTCCGACCGCAAGGCACTACAGAGGGTAGTGCATACGGCCCAGTACATCACCGGGGTCAAGCTTCCTGCCATCCAGGACCTCTATACCAGGCGGTGTCAGAGGAAGAGCCCTAAAAATTGTCAAAGACTCCAGCCACCTTAGTCATAGACTGTCCTCTCTGCTATCGCACGGCAAGCGGTACGGGATCGCCATGTCTAGGTCCAAGAAACAGCTTCTACCCCCCCCCAAGCCACAAGACTCCTGAACATCTAATCAAATGGCTACCAAGACTATTTGCATTACCCCCCCCCCCCCCCCCTTCTTCTACGCTGCTGCTACTCAGTTATTATCTTTAATAACTCTACCTACATAATTACCTCAATTACCTCGACATCGGTTCCCCCTGCACATTGACTCCGGTACCCCCCCGAATATAGCCTCCACACGGATTCTGTACCGGTACCCCCAGTCATAGCAACCGATCTAACAAGACAGTCCTGGTTAAAACGACCCAGACAGTCCTGGTTAAACGACCCAGACAGTCCTGGTTAAACGACCCAGACAGTCCTGGTTAAACGACCCAGTCAGTCCTGGTTAAACGACCCAGACAGTCCTGGTTAAACGACCCTCAGTCTTGGTTAAACGACCCAGTCAGTCTTGGTTAAACGACCCAGCCATAGCAACCCATCTAACCAGACAGTCCTGGTTAACAGGTTAACAACCCGGTTGCCGTAGCGACGTGCCTTAGCAACGTGGTAACAACAGAAACATGCTGTAGCTACCTAGTTGTTCTCTCTAGTGAGCCGTAGTCGCCGTAGTTACCTGCGGGGTGGTGATGATGACGGCTCCGTCGATGCGGGCGGAGCTAAGGTACTGGACGATAGACAGGTGTTCGTCAGAGGTGCCGGGGGGCGTGTCCACGATGAGGTAATCCAGTTCCCCCCAATCGACATCTCGCAGGAACTGTTTGATCATCCCTGACAGGAAGTGCAGCACCACCACAGCCAATCAGATCACAGCCTCATCATCATTCACACTTGATTTATTTATTGTTTATATAATAATGACCCAGTCATAGCAACCCATCTAACCAAACAGTCCTGTAATAATGTTAATCTTTATTTATCCAGGAAGTTCCCTGGAGGTCAAACACTGTCAAGTGTCAGCTAAACACACACACACACACACACACGGGTACCGTTCTTCTTGGGTCCTCTCCAGATAACAGCATCATCAGGACTGCTGAGTAGGAAGCCAATAGACATGACCGCAAGGTTATCCTCTACATACTGGAACACACACACACACACACAGGTTATCCTCTACATACTGGAACACACACACACACACACACACAGGTTATCCTCTACATACTGGATCACACACACACACAGGTTATCCTCTACATACTGGAACACACACACACACCATCCTCTACATACTGGATCACACACACACACACCATCCTCTACATACTGGATCACACACACACACACACCATCCTCTACATACTGGATCACACACACACACACACCATCCTCTACATACTGGATCACACACACACACACCATCCTCTACATACTGGATCACACACACACACACACCATCCTCTACATACTGGATCACACACACACACACCATCCTCTACATACTGGATCACACACACACACACCATCCTCTACATACTGGATCACACACACACACACCCAGGTTATCCTCTACGTTCTGGATCACACACACACACACCATCCTCTACATACTGGATCACACACACACACACCATCCTCTACATACTGGAACACACACACACACACACCCAGGTTATCCTCTACGTTCTGGATCACACACACACACACCATCCTCTACATACTGGATCACACACACACACACCATCCTCTACATACTGGATCACACACACACACACACCATCCTCTACATACTGGATCACACACACACACACCATCCTCTACATACTGGATCACACACACACACCCAGGTTATCCTCTACGTTCTGGAACACAATAAACTGATATATTAAAAAGAAAGAAAACAAACATTGAACTATTTGTTCTGGTAAACTTCACTTATAACAACAGGAAGTGAAATGTCATCACCACCGTGTGTTTCCACTCTGGGTTCATTCATCTAGTTTGACTTGGAAAAGGTACCTTCCATTTGTCCAGGAAGTCCCATTGAGGTGGTCCTCTTTTACAAAGGAGACCCTGGTGTGACAGTCAAACTATAAGACAGACAGTATTCTATTGAAGACAGACTCACCACAGGAGACCAGCCAGAACCACTCTGATGGACCTACAGACAGAGAGACAGAGAGACAGACAGAGACACAGATGGAGAGACAGAGACAGAGACACAGATGGAGAGACAGACAGAGACACAGATGGAGAGACAGAGAGAGAGACAGAGAGAGAGACAGAGAGCAAGAGAGAGAGACAGAGAGAGAGACAGAGACAGAGAAGGAGAGACAGAGAGAGAGAGACAGAGACAGAGAGAGAGAGACAGAGAGAGAGAGACACTTTCACTTTGAGTCAATTACGGTAACTTTTACTCATCTATGATTGGGTTTCTCCACCTTGCTCTCTCGCCACAGTTACACCTTTTAACATGTGATTATCGTCATCCGATCACTATCTGAGGCGGCAGGGTAGCCTAGTGGTCAGAGCGTTGGACTAGTAACCAGAAGGTTGCAAGTTCAAATCCCGAGCTGACAAGGTACAAATATTTGTCATTCTGCCCCCTGAACAGGCCGTCATTGAAAATAATAATTATTATCGTTTCTGTTTCTGTTCTGTACCAGATCTTCAGTTTCTTGGAATATCCTTCATTTCTCAGAACAAGAATAGACTGACGAGTTTCAGAAGAGAGTCTTTGTTTCTGGACATTTTAAGCCTGTAATTGATGCTCCAGATACTCAACTAGTCTAAAGAAGGACAGTTTTATTGCTTCTTTAAATCAGGACAACAGTTCTCAGCTGTGCTAAAATAATTGGGTTTTCTAATGATCAATTAGCCTTTTAAAATTATAAACTTGGATTAGCTAACACAACGTGTCATTGCAACACAGGAGTGATGGTTGCTGATAACGGGCCTCTGTGTAGATAACAATGGGCCTCTGTGTAGATAACAATGGGCCTCTGTGTAGATAACAATGGGCCTCTGTGTAGATAACAATGGGCCTCTGTGTAGATAACAATGGGCCTCTGTGTAGATAACAATGGGCCTCTGTGTAGATAACAATGGGCCTCTGTGTAGATAACAATGGGCCTCTGTGTAGATAACAATGGGCCTCTGTGTAGATAACAATGGGCCTCTGTGTAGATAACAATGGGCCTCTGTGTAGATAACAATGGGCCTCTGTGTAGATAACAATGGGCCTCTGTGTAGATAACAATGGGCCTCTGTGTAGATAACAATGGGCCTCTGTGTAGATAACAATGGGCCTCTGTGTAGATAACAATGGGCCTCTGTGTAGATAACAATGGGCCCCTGTGTAGATAACAATGGGCCCCTGTGTAGATAACAATGGGCCCCTGTGTAGATAATAATGGGCCTGAAAATAGGGTATCAAACACACAGGTTGACCAAAACAGCATCGAGATAGGGATCTGACCAATAGCAGAGAGGATATCAATCACATGACCATATAACACGAGGAGAAAGACAGAGAGACAATCCTGCTACCTGCTCTCCCTCCAGACCCATGATCCTGGGGATAGACGGACCACAGATGTCCACATCTAGGAGCGCAACCTGGAGAACACACACACACACACACACACGGGTTAGGGTGTAGAACATGTTCTCCAGTCAACAGACAGCAGATTTAGCAGGTATCACTTAGCCAGTGCATTAACACGTTATCCAGCCGTCATACCCTCATCTGGCCACAGAGAGGCAACATTGAGTCGAGCTACAGCTTTTAGCCAATGTTCCATTTGTGACCACCAGGGGGAGACAAAACCCACAGAAAGGTTTTGTTTGACGATGACAGAGTGGGTATGTTAACTAAACAGACTGGTTGCAGACTTCACCAGGGAGAGGCAGTGAAAGTGTTTTATTCAGCTTTTATGATTTATTTATTTATTTTATTATTTTATTTCATTGACAGTTGAATGAAAACCTGTGATATAATGTGTTTTAACGGTACGACGTGGATCAGACGGACGCTATGTGCTATGCTTCTCCTCTGTATGATCAACTGACGTCAGCTATCAGCGTGACCTTCCCACAGTACACGAGAGAGGGAGAAGAGAGAGAGAAAAGAGGGGGGGAGAGAAAGAGACCTAACAAACGAGTGGAGAACAGAGAGCTAAAGGGAGAGAGATGTTGAAGTGTTACCTCTTTAGTGGCGTCACTAGCCAGTGCGTGGGCCAGATGTGCGCTGAAGGTGCTCTTCCCTACTCCTCCTTTCCCTGACAGGACCAAGATCTTATGTTTCACTGTTAACATCTTCTCTGCTATCTCCTCTATCGCTGCAGGGAGGGAGGGAGAGAGGGGAGAGGAAGAGACAGAGGGGAGAGATAGGAGGGGAAGAGAGAGAGGGTCGGGGAGGGGGGAGAGAGAGAGAGGGTCAGGGAGGGGGGGGTCAGGGAGAGAGTGAGTGAGTGAGGAAAGAGAGATAGAGGCATTAAACACACATTGAAAACAAGGAATTGCAGACTAATCAGTAGTGCAGTTATTCACCAGATCAAGATCAGGACAGAACAGAGACAGAGAGACTTTACCTGGGTCTGGTGCTTTAGTGGCTCCAGAGGAACAGAGGTTCTGGTTGGGACAACCCTGACATGCTGACGTCTTCCCTGCCTGCTCACTGGCCGTACCGGGGCAGTCTGACAACCAATACAACCAATCAGGTCAATACATCAAAAACAACCACCATGACCAACCAATCAGATAATAGCGCCAAATGTAAAATCAAACAAAAAGTGCCCAGATTGAATATGTAGGAAATGCTTGTTTCTTTGTCCACTAATTTGCATGTGACTGAATGAGTTAAAACGCAGATCCATTGACCAAAGATATTATAGTTTATTGGACAAACCCTGTCTATGTTTTTGACAGGTCATGTGATACAGTTTATCCTAGAGAACAGCCAACCGATCCAACCCGACCATCTGCACGCCGGTCGGACAGGCTTCCGGTGTTTATTAAGACACCAGGGACGTACGAGGTATCAATCGGAATAGGAAATGCGAATTGTTTCCATTATCCCAACTATTTAAACTGAGAAGATTTGAACGATTACTTAAAAATTTGTCACAGCAGCCATTATGAAAACGGCACGTAAGCGTTGAACAACAAATGAGCTGACACTGTCATGACATAAACACTGCTAAATGGATCTGTTGTAAACTGGTTTGTAAACTGCGCCATCTGTCTGTTGTCTTATGAAGAAACAATTTTCACCATTTTCACGGCACTTCCCCTGAAAAACCCGAAATTAAGTTTTTCGTAGCAGGTTAGGATAATTAACGTAGGTTTAGAGACCGAGGTTCATTAGGGTTAGCGGAGAAAATCACTTTGTATCGAAGTGCGGTGAGTATTTGACAGGCAGCTATGCTAACAGGCTAAGCAGCTAACTTTCAGACAAACTATTCTTCATTAACAACGACGACAACAAACTTAACATTCACTAACAACTAACATTATAAAAGGCTAAAAAACACATATAATAAACGTGGTGTCTGGATACGGGCGTGTTTTCTTATAATAAACTTAAAATAAACTCACGCTGTGGCGCATCACTTGGAATGTCAGCCATGTTTATTGGGGCGCTGTGGATATTCGTCCGGGCTGAAATCACGTCTCATCTCAAAAGGTTCCGCATATGCACGTTTGACGAAACCAGAGACTAAACGATAAAAAATAGACACACTATAATAATTGTAAAACAGCTAGCCTGGTGATTGAACGGGTTACCAGGCCCATATTTTCCATATGCTTTTTTTATCCGTATAGGGGGGGGATCCAGGCCTCCGTGCCCGCTATGGGAGCACCCCACTACGGGCCCAAATCAATGGGGGCTGCCCCTAGTGATTTATGGAGTTTTTTTTTTTTTAAATATCCTGAAAATTAGGCCCATATTGCATTGTAGCACTACTATAAAATAGAGGAGGGTCGTCTAATTTTTAAAATATATTTTTTGCTTTGGGGAGGGTAGTGTGTTTTTTCCCCTGGTTTACGTTCACTCTCTTTGCTGGTTATACATTCTTCCATATCCACTTGTCCTCATCTTCTTCCATACATCTCTCCTATATCAAGGTGTTTTATTGGGGGGGTTCTTCCCTTATCCACCCAGGGAGAGTCCTTCTAACGCAGACAATTAGATTAGGATGTGACTCCTCCCACCCAGGGAGAGTCCTCCCTCTCCCCTCCTATACAACAGGTCAATACAGACCACCAGTCTGTCTATCCTGCCCTCTATCCACCAGTCTGTCTATCCTGCCCTCTATCCACCAGTCTGTCTATCCTGCCCTCTATCCACCAGTCTGTCTATCCTGCCCTCTATCCACCAGTCTGTCTATCCTGCCCTCTATCCACCAGTCTGTCTATCCTGCCCTCTATCCACCAGTCATAGTGGAAGGTGGATTTGTTTATCCAGATCTGCAGTGGGCTAACTAGAAATCACACCACACATGAAAGCATTCAAAGCTACGTACATTTTTTCAATATGAGCAAATAAGGAAATATCTGAAAGCAGAGAGGCCAGGTGTGTTAGAAGGGCTCTTCCTGGGTGGGAGGAGTCTCCCTGGATGGGAGGAGTCACATCCTAATCTAAGTGTCTGCTTTAGAAGGACTCTCCCTGGGTTGGAGGAGTCACATCCTAATCTAAGTGTCTGACTCCACACTCACAGAACTCTCCCTGGGTGGGAGGAGTCACATCCTAATCTAAGTGTCTGACTCCACCCTCCCAGGACTCTCCCTGGGTGGGAGGAGTCCCATCCTAATCTAAGTGTCTGCGTTAGAAGGACTCTCCCTGGGTGGGAGGAGTCACATCCTAATCTAAGTGTCTGCTTTAGAAGGACTCTCCCTGGGTGGGAGGAGTCACATCCTAATCTAAGTGTCTGACTCCACCCTCCCAGGACTCTCCCTGGGTGGGTGGAGTCACATCCTAATCTAATTGTCTGCGTTAGAAGGACTCTCCCTGGGTGGGAGGAGTCACATCCTAATCTAAGTGTCTGACTCCACCCTCCCAGGACTCTCCCTGGGTGGGAGGAGTCACATCCTAATCTAAGTGTCTGACTCCACCCTCTCAGGACTCTACCTGGGTGGGAGGAGTCACATCCTAATCTAAATGTCTGACTCCACCCTCTCAGGACTCTCCCTGGGTGGGAGGAGTCACATCCTAATCTAAGTGTCTGCGTTAGAAGAACTCTCCCTGGGTGGGAGGAGTCACATCCTAATCTAAGTGTCTGACTCCACCCTCCCAGGATTCTACCTGGGTGGGAGGAGTCACATCCTAATCTAAGTGTCTGTGTTAGAAGGACTCTCCCTGGGTGGGAGGAGTCACATCCTAATCTAAGTGTCTGTGTTAGAAGGACTCTCCCTGGGTGGGAGGAGTCACATCCTAATCTAAGTGTCTGCGTTAGAAGGACTCTCCCTGGGTGGGTGGAGTCACATCCTAATCTAAGTGTCTGACTCCACCCTCTCAGGACTCTCCCTGGGTGGGAGGAGTCACATCCTAATCTAAGTGTCTGACTCCACCCTCTCAGGACTCTCCCTGGGTGGGAGGAGTTACATCCTAATCTAAGTGTCTGACTCCACCCTCTCAGGACTCTCCCTGGGTGGGAGGAGTCACATCCTAATCTAAGTGTCTGTTGTAAAACAGTCTGGAAATATTATGTGGTGTGGCTCTATAGAATATCTCCTTAGAAGTGACATTTTAACACAGTCATGCTTTTTCTGTCAACGCTTGGGTTACGGGGGGGTCGAGTTTGGGTTGTGGGGGCGAGTTTGGGTTGGGGAGGCGGGTTTGGGTTGGGGGGGGCGAGTTTGGGTTGGGGAGGCGGGTTTGGGTTGGGGGGGGGCGAGTTTGGGTTGTGGGGGCGAGTTTGGGTTGGGGGGGTGGGGGGGGGGGTGCGAGTTTGGGTTGTGGGGACGAGTTTGGGTTGGGGAGGCGGGTTTGGGTTGGGGGGGTGAGTTTGGGTTGGGGAGGCAGGTTTGGGTTGGGGGGGTGGCGAGTTTGGGTTGGGGAGGCGAGTTTGGGTTGGGGGGGCAGGTTTGGGTTGGGGGGAGGGGGTTTGGGATGTGGGGGAGTTTGGGTTGGGGGGTGAGTTTGGTTTGGGGAGTCGGGTTTGGGTTGGGGGGGTGGCGAGTTTGGGAAACATTGCTCTAATGTGACTGATATAACACACACACACACACACACACACACACACACACACACACACACACACACACACACACACACACACACACACACACACACACACACACACACACACACACACACACACACACACACACACACACACACACACTCTTTCCCTGTCTCTCTGGGTTCTGTAGCTATGACAGGACCAGCCCCTGCCATGCAAAACAGTTACCCTGGCAACCACCTGACATTCGTCCCTGTCCTGAGGCTGTTTGAGGAAGAGAACTAGACCTCATCCAGAATGCTGCAGCCCGTCCTGATGTTTAACCAGTTCTCCCATGTCACCCCGCTCCTCTCCTCCTCTCCTCCCCTCTCCTCTCCTCCTCTCTCCTCTCCTCCTCTCTACTCACCTCCTCTCTCCTCTCCTCCTCTCTCATCTCCTCCTCTCCTCCCTCCTCTCCTCCTCTCTTATCTCCTTCTCTCTCCTCTCCTCCTCTCTCCTCTCCTCCTCTCCTCCTCCCTCCTCCTCTCATCTCCTCCTCTCCTCTCCTCTCCTCCTCTCCTCTCTTCTCCTCATCTCCTCTCCTCCTCTCCTCTCCTCCTCTCCTCCTCTCTCATCTCCTCCCTCATCTCCTCCTCTCCTCTCCTCCTCTCTCATCTCCTCCTCTCCTCTCCTCCTCCTCCCTCCTGTCCTCCTCTCTCCTCTCCTCCTCTCTCCTCTCCTTCTCTCCTCCTCCCTCCTCCTCTCATCTCCTCCTCTCCTCTCCTCCTCTCCTCTCTTCTCCTCATCTCCTCCTCTCCTCTCCTCTTCTCCTCCTCTCCTCTCCTCCTCTCTCATCTCCTCCTCTCCTCTCCTCCTCATCTCCTCCTCTCCTCTCCTCCTCTCCTCCTCTCTCATCTCCTCCTCTCCTCTCCTCCTCTCTCATCTCCTCCTCATCTCCTCCTCTCCTCTCTTCTCCGCCTCTCCTCCTCTCCTCTCCTCTCCTCTCCTCATCTCCTCTCTCTCCTCTTCTCCTCTCTCATCTCCTCCTCTCCTCCTCTCTCATCTCCTCCTCTCTCATCTCCTCCTCTCCTCCTCTCCTCATCTCCTCTCTCATCTCCTCTCCTCTCCTCTCCTCTCCTCTCCTCTCCTCTCCTCTCTCCTCTCCTCATCTCCTCCTTTCCTCTCCTCCTCCCTCCTCTCTTCTCTGACGACCTGTGCAGGTTATCTACAACACGGCCACTTTATATTATTACCTTATAGTTACAGAAACCTCTCCTCCTCTCTCATCTCCTCCTCTCCTCTCCTCTCCTCATCTCCTCCTCTCCTCTCCTCCTCTCTCATCTCCTCTCTCATCTCCTCCTCTCTGACGACGACCTCCTCCTCTCTCCTCTCTCATCTCCCTCTCTCCTCCTCTCTCATCTCCTCCTCTCTCCTCCTACCCTCTCATCTTATCCTCTCTCCTCCTTTTCTCTCATCTCCCTCCCTCATCTCCTCCTCTCTCATCTCCTCCTCGCTCATCTCCTCCTCTCTCATCCCCTCATCTCCTCTTCTCTCATCTACTCTCTCATCTCCTCCTCTCTCATCTCCTCCTTTCTCATCTCCTCCTCTCATCTCCTCCTCCCCCCTCCTCTCCTCCCAGTAGGAGGTTCTGTAGATACATAATCTCTCCAGTAGGAGGTGATGTAGATACATCATCTCTCCAGTAGGAGGTGCTGTAGATACATCATCTCTCCAGTAGGGGTGCTGTAGATACATCATCTCTCCAGTAGGAGGTGCTGTAGATAGATCATCTCTCCAGTAGGAGGTGCTGTAGATACATCATCTCTCCAGTAGGTGGTGCTGTAGATACATCATCTCTCCAGTGGGAGGTGCTGTAGATAGATCATCTCTCCAGTAGGAGGTGCTGTAATATAGATAGATCAACTCTCCAGTAGGAGGTGGTGTAGATAGAGCAACGCTCCAGTAGGAGGTGCTGTAATGTAGATAGATCAACTCTCCAGTAGGAGTTGCTGTAGATAGATCATCTCTCCAGTAGGAGGTGCTGTACTATAGATAGATCAACTCTCCAGTAGGAGGTGCTGTAGATACATCATCTCTCCAGTAGGAGGTGCTGTAGATACATCAACTCTCCAGTAGGAGGTGCTGTAGATAGATCAACTCTCCAGTAGGAGTATGTGTGTCACAGTGTGTGTGTGTGTGTCACAGTGTGTGTGAGTGTGTGTGTGTGTGTGGGTGTGTGTGTTACAGTGTGTGTGTTACAGTGTGTGTGTGTTACAGTGTGTGTGTGTTACAGTGTGTGTGTGTGTGTGTTACAGTGTGTGTGTGTTACAGTGTGTGTGAGTGTGTGTGCGTGTTACAGTGTGTGTGTGTTACAGTGTGTGTTACAGTGTGTGTGTGTGTGTGTGTGTGTGTGTGTGTGTTACAGTGTGTGTGTGTGTTACAGTGTGTGTGTGTTACAGTGTGTGTGTGTGTGTTACAGTGTGTGTGTGTTACAGTGTGTGTGAGTGTGTGTGTGTGTGTGTGTGTGTGTGTTACAGTGTGTGTGTGTGTGTGTGTGTGTGTGTGTTACAGTGTGTGTGTTACAGTGTGTGTGTGTTACAGTGTGTGTGTGTGTGTGTTACAGTGTGTGTGTGTTACAGTGTGTGTGTGTGTGTGTGTGTGTGTGTGTGTGTGTGTGTGTTTGTGTTACAGTGTGTGTGTGTGTGTTACAGTGTGTGTGTGTTACAGTGTGTGTGTGTTACAGTGTGTGTGTGTTACAGTGTGTGTGAGTGTGTGTGTGTGTGTGTGTGTGTGTTACAGTGTGTGTGTGTGTGTGTGTGTGTGTGTGTGTGTGTTACAGTGTGTGTGTGTGTGTGTGTGTGTGTGTTACAGTGTGTGTGTGTGTGTGTGTGTGTGTGTGTGTTACAGTGTGTGTGTGTGTGTGTGTGTGTGTGTGTGTGTGTGTGTGTGTGTTACAGTGTGTGTGTGTGTGTGTGTGTGTGTGTGTGTGTGTGTGTGTTACAGTGTGTGTGTGTGTGTGTGTTACAGTGTGTGTGTGTGTGTGTGTGTGTGTGTTACAGTGTGTGTGTGTGTGTGTGTGTGTGTGTTACAGTGTGTTGGTGTGTGTGTGTGTGTGTGTGTTACAGTGTGTTGGTGTGTGTGTGTGTGTGTTACAGTGTGTGTGAGTGTGTGTGTGTGTGTTACAGTGTGTGTGTGTGTGTGTGTGTTACAGTGTGTCTGTGTTACAGTGTGTGTGAGTGTGTGTTACAGTGTGTGTGTGTGTGTGTTACAGTGTGTGTGTGTGTGTGTGTGTGAGTGTGTGTGTGTTACAGTGTGTGTGAGTGTGTGTTACAGTGTGTGTGTGTGTGTTACAGTGTGTGTGTGAGTGTGTGTGTGTGTGTGTTACAGTGTGTTGGTCCCTGTCTCTCGGAGGACAACTTGCTGCTGTCCCAGTCAGAGTTCAGAAGTTTCCGGGAGGATGTGGAACGCGTGTTGCCAGGGCAACCAGGTGAACACCACCTTCTCTGATCGCGTCGAGCAGATGGCCGAGGAGAGACTGCAGGCACACCTGGCTAAGGTGGGGTTTTATAGCACACACACACACACACACACACACACACACACACACACACACACACACACACACACACACACACACACACACACACACACACACACACACACACACACACACACACACACACACACACACAGAGTTGAAGTCGGAAGTTTACATACACTTAGGTTGGAGTCATTAAAACTTGTTTTTCAACCACTCCACAAATTTCTTGTTAACAAACTATAGTTTTGGCAAGTCAGTTAGGACATCTACTACATTTATTTTTCCAACAATTGTTTACAGACAGATTATTTCACTTATAATTCACTGTATCACAATTCCAGTGGGTCAGAAGTTTACATACACTAAGTTGACTGTGCCTTTAAACATCTTGGAAAATTCCTGAAAATTATGTGGCTTTAGAAGCTTCTGATAGGCTAATTGACATCATTTGAGCCAATTGGAGGTGTACCTGTGGATGTATTTCAAGGCCTACCTTCAAACTCAGTGCCTCTTTGCTTGACATCATGGGAAAATCAAAAGAAATCAGCCAAGACCTCAGAAAAAACAATTGTAGACCTCCACAAGTCTGGTTCATCCTTGGAAGCAATTCCAAACGCTAGCAAAGGACCTTGTGAAGATGTTGGAGGAAACAGGTACAAAAGTATCTATATCCACAGTAAAACGAGTCCTATATCGACATAACCTGAAGGCCGCTCAGCAAGGAAGAAGCTACTGTTCCAAAACCACCATTAAAAAGCCAGACTACGGTTTGCAACTGCATATGGGGACAAAGATCGTACTTGAAATGTCCTCTGGTCTGATGAAACAAAAATAGAACTGTTTGGCCATAATGACCATCGTTATGTTTGGAGGAAAAAGGGGGAAGCTTGCAAGCCGAAGAACACCATCCCAACCGTGAAGCACGGGGGTGGCAGCATCATGTTGTGGGGGTGCTTTGCTGCAGGAGGGACTGGTGCACTTCACAAAATAGATAGCATCATGAGGACGGAAAATTATGTGGATATATTGAAGCAACATCTCAAGACATCAGTCAGGAAGTTAAAGCTTGGTCCCAAATGGGTCTTCCAAATGGACAATGACCCCAAGCATACTTCCAAAGTTGTAGCAAAATGGCTTAAGGACAACAACGTCAAGGTATTGGAGTGGCCATCACAAAGCCCTGACCTCAATCCTATAGAAGATTTGTGGGCAGAACTGAAAAAGCGTGTGCGAGCAAGGAGGCCTACAAACCTGACTCAGTTACACCAGCTCTGTCAGGAGGAATGGGCCAAAATTCACCCAACTTATTGTGGGAAGCTTGTGGAAGGCTTCCTGAAACATTTGACCCAAGTTAAACAATTTAAAGGCAATGCTACCAAATACTAATTGAGTGTATGTAATCTTCTGACCCACTGGGAATGTGATGAAAGAAATAAAAGCTGAAATAAATCATTCTCTCTACTATTATTCTGACATTTCACATTCTTAAAATAAAGTGGTGATCCTAACTGACCTAAGACAGGGACTTTTTACTGGGATTAAATGTCAGGAATTGTGAAAAACGGAGTTTAAATGTATTTGGCTAAGGTGTATGTAAACTTCCGACTTCAACTGTATATACAAACACACACACCATCATACATAAACACACACACACATATTAATACACACACACAAACACACACTCAGCAGGTCGGATATGGGTCAGAGTTACTCAGCATTAAGTTAAGCCTGGGCTGCACACTGAGATCAATGCCACACACACACACACACACACACACACACACACACACGCCAGATTCTCTTTGGGGCCTCAGCATCCCCCATTGTTTCTGCTGGCAGAGAGAGGGAGGGGGGAGAGATAGAGAGGGGGGGAGAGAGAGAGAGAGAGAGTGAGAGAGAGAGTGAGAGTGAGTGAGAATGAGAGAGAGACAGAGACAGAGACAGAGAGAGAGAGTGAGAGTGAGAGAAAGAGAGGGAGGGAGGGGAGAGAGGGGTTTGTATTATATTGGTAGCTGATAGCAACACCAGGACACAGTTCATATCTGATGTGGTTCCATTGTTGTGATGGGTGTGGTGGGTGTGAAGAGAGTAGGAGTGGAATTGTGTGTGTGTGTGTGTGTGTGTGTGTGTGTGTGTGTGTGTGTGTGTGTGTGTGTGTGTGTGTGTGTGTGTGTGTGTGTGTGTGTGCCTATTTCCGTCTGTGTTTCTCTGTGAGTGTGTGTGTTTGTCTATATCCGGGTCGGAGAGAGAGAACGACAGTCCAGTCTGAGCTGTAGTAGTTAGAATACAGTAGTAGATAGAGGGTTAGAGTTCAGTAGTAGTTAGAATACAGTAGTAGTTAGAGTACAGTAGTAGTTAGAGTTCAGTAGTAGTTAGAGTACAGTAGTAGTTAGAGGGTTAGAGTACAGTAGTAGTTAGAATACAGTAGTAGTTAGAGTACAGTAGTAGTTAGAGTTCAGTAGTAGTTAGAGTACAGTAGTAGTTAGAGGGTTAGAGTACAGTAGTAGTTAGAGTTCAGTAGTAGTTAGAATACAGTAGTAGTTAGAATACAGTAGTAGTTAGAATACAGTAGTAGTTAGAGTACAGTAGTAGTTAGAATACAGTAGTAGTTAGAGTACAGTAGTAGTTAGAGGGTTAGAGTACAGTAGTAGTTAGAGTACAGTAGTAGTTAGACTACAGTAGTAGTTAGAGGGTTAGAGTACAGTAGTAGATAGAGTTCAGTAGTAGTTAGAGTACAGTAGTAGTTAGAGGGTTAGAGTACAGTAGTAGTTAGAGTACAGTAGTAGTTAGAGTACAGTAGTAGTTAGAGGGTTAGAGTACAGTAGTAGATAGAGTTCAGTAGTAGTTAGACTACAGTAGTAGTTAGAGTACAGTAGTAGTTAGAGGGTTAGAGTACAGTAGTAGATAGAGTTCAGTAGTAGTTAGACTACAGTAGTAGTTAGAGTACAGTAGTAGTTAGAGTACAGTAGTAGTTAGAGTTCAGTAGTAGTTAGAGTACAGTAGTAGTTAGAGGGTTAGAGTACAGTAGTAGTTAGAATACAGTAGTAGTTAGAGTACAGTAGTAGTTAGAGTTCAGTAGTAGTTAGAGTACAGTAGTAGTTAGAGGGTTAGAGTACAGTAGTAGTTAGAGTTCAGTAGTAGTTAGAATACAGTAGTAGTTAGAATACAGTAGTAGTTAGAATACAGTAGTAGTTAGAGTACAGTAGTAGTTAGAATACAGTAGTAGTTAGAGTACAGTAGTAGTTAGAGGGTTAGAGTACAGTAGTAGTTAGAGTACAGTAGTAGTTAGACTACAGTAGTAGTTAGAGGGTTAGAGTACAGTAGTAGATAGAGTTCAGTAGTAGTTAGAGTACAGTAGTAGTTAGAGGGTTAGAGTACAGTAGTAGTTAGAGTACAGTAGTAGTTAGAGTACAGTAGTAGTTAGAGGGTTAGAGTACAGTAGTAGATAGAGTTCAGTAGTAGTTAGACTACAGTAGTAGTTAGAGTACAGTAGTAGTTAGAGGGTTAGAGTACAGTAGTAGATAGAGTTCAGTAGTAGTTAGACTACAGTAGTAGTTAGAGTACAGTAGTAGTTAGAGTACAGTAGTAGTTAGAGTACAGTAGTAGTTAGAGTACAGTAGTAGTTAGAGGGTTAGAGTACAGTAGTAGTTAGAGTACAGTAGTAGTTAGACTACAGTAGTAGTTAGAGGGTTAGAGTACAGTAGTAGATAGAGTTCAGTAGTAGTTAGAATACAGTAGTAGTTAGAGTACAGTAGTAGTTAGAGGGTTAGAGTACAGTAGTATTTAGAGTTCAGTAGTAGATAGAGGGTTACAGTACAGTAGTAGTTAGAGTACAGTAGTAGTTAGAATACAGTAGTAGTTAGAATACAGTAGTAGTTAGAATACAGTAGTAGTTAGAGTACAGTAGTAGTTAGAATACAGTAGTAGTTAGAGGGTTAGAGTACAGTAGTAGTTAGAGTACAGTAGTAGTTAGACTACAGTAGTAGTTAGAGGGTTAGAGTACAGTAGTAGATAGAGTTCAGTAGTAGTTAGAGTACAGTAGTAGTTAGAGGGTTAGAGTACAGTAGTAGTTAGAGTACAGTAGTAGTTAGAGTACAGTAGTAGTTAGAGGGTTAGAGTACAGTAGTAGATAGAGTACAGTAGTAGTTAGAGTACAGTAGTAGTTAGAGTACAGTAGTAGTTAGAGTACAGTAGTAGTTAGAGGGTTAGAGTACAGTAGTAGTTAGAGTACAGTAGTAGTTAGACTACAGTAGTAGTTAGAGGGTTAGAGTACAGTAGTAGATAGAGTTCAGTAGTAGTTAGAATACAGTAGTAGTTAGAGTACAGTAGTAGTTAGAGGGTTAGAGTACAGTAGTAGATAGAGTTCAGTAGTAGTTAGAGGGTTAGAGTACAGTAGTAGATAGAGTTCAGTAGTAGTTAGACTACAGTAGTAGTTAGAGTACAGTAGTAGTTAGAGTACAGTAGTAGTTAGAGTTCAGTAGTAGTTAGAGTACAGTAGTAGTTAGAGGGTTAGAGTACAGTAGTAGTTAGAATACAGTAGTAGTTAGAGTACAGTAGTAGTTAGAGTTCAGTAGTAGTTAGAGTACAGTAGTAGTTAGAGGGTTAGAGTACAGTAGTAGTTAGAGTTCAGTAGTAGTTAGAATACAGTAGTAGTTAGAATACAGTAGTAGTTAGAATACAGTAGTAGTTAGAGTACAGTAGTAGTTAGAATACAGTAGTAGTTAGAGTACAGTAGTAGTTAGAGGGTTAGAGTACAGTAGTAGTTAGAGTACAGTAGTAGTTAGACTACAGTAGTAGTTAGAGGGTTAGAGTACAGTAGTAGATAGAGTTCAGTAGTAGTTAGTGTACAGTAGTAGTTAGAGGGTTAGAGTACAGTAGTAGTTAGAGTACAGTAGTAGTTAGAGTACAGTAGTAGTTAGAGGGTTAGAGTACAGTAGTAGATAGAGTTCAGTAGTAGTTAGACTACAGTAGTAGTTAGAGTACAGTAGTAGTTAGAGGGTTAGAGTACAGTAGTAGATAGAGTTCAGTAGTAGTTAGACTACAGTAGTAGTTAGAGTACAGTAGTAGTTAGAGTACAGTAGTAGTTAGAGGGTTAGAGTACAGTAGTAGTTAGAGTACAGTAGTAGTTAGACTACAGTAGTAGTTAGAGGGTTAGAGTACAGTAGTAGATAGAGTTCAGTAGTAGTTAGAATACAGTAGTAGTTAGAGTACAGTAGTAGTTAGAGGGTTAGAGTACAGTAGTATTTAGAGTTCAGTAGTAGATAGAGGGTTACAGTACAGTAGTAGTTAGAGTACAGTAGTAGTTAGAATACAGTAGTAGTTAGAATACAGTAGTAGTTAGAATACAGTAGTAGTTAGAGTACAGTAGTAGTTAGAATACAGTAGTAGTTAGAGGGTTAGAGTACAGTAGTAGTTAGAGTACAGTAGTAGTTAGAGTACAGTAGTAGTTAGAGGGTTAGAGTACAGTAGTAGATAGAGTTCAGTAGTAGTTAGACTACAGTAGTAGTTAGAGTACAGTAGTAGTTAGAGGGTTAGAGTACAGTAGTAGATAGAGTTCAGTAGTAGTTAGACTACAGTAGTAGTTAGAGTACAGTAGTAGTTAGAGTACAGTAGTAGTTAGAGTACAGTAGTAGTTAGAGTACAGTAGTAGTTAGAGGGTTAGAGTACAGTAGTAGTTAGAGTACAGTAGTAGTTAGACTACAGTAGTAGTTAGAGGGTTAGAGTACAGTAGTAGATAGAGTTCAGTAGTAGTTAGAATACAGTAGTAGTTAGAGTACAGTAGTAGTTAGAGGGTTAGAGTACAGTAGTATTTAGAGTTCAGTAGTAGATAGAGGGTTACAGTACAGTAGTAGTTAGAGTACAGTAGTAGTTAGAATACAGTAGTAGTTAGAATACAGTAGTAGTTAGAATACAGTAGTAGTTAGAGTACAGTAGTAGTTAGAATACAGTAGTAGTTAGAGGGTTAGAGTACAGTAGTAGTTAGAGTACAGTAGTAGTTAGACTACAGTAGTAGTTAGAGGGTTAGAGTACAGTAGTAGATAGAGTTCAGTAGTAGTTAGAGTACAGTAGTAGTTAGAGGGTTAGAGTACAGTAGTAGTTAGAGTACAGTAGTAGTTAGAGTACAGTAGTAGTTAGAGGGTTAGAGTACAGTAGTAGATAGAGTACAGTAGTAGTTAGAGTACAGTAGTAGTTAGAGTACAGTAGTAGTTAGAGTACAGTAGTAGTTAGAGGGTTAGAGTACAGTAGTAGTTAGAGTACAGTAGTAGTTAGACTACAGTAGTAGTTAGAGGGTTAGAGTACAGTAGTAGATAGAGTTCAGTAGTAGTTAGAATACAGTAGTAGTTAGAGTACAGTAGTAGTTAGAGGGTTAGAGTACAGTAGTAGATAGAGTTCAGTAGTAGTTAGAGGGTTAGAGTACAGTAGTAGATAGAGTTCAGTAGTAGTTAGACTACAGTAGTAGTTAGAGTACAGTAGTAGTTAGAGTACAGTAGTAGTTAGAGTTCAGTAGTAGTTAGAGTACAGTAGTAGTTAGAGGGTTAGAGTACAGTAGTAGTTAGAATACAGTAGTAGTTAGAGTACAGTAGTAGTTAGAGTTCAGTAGTAGTTAGAGTACAGTAGTAGTTAGAGGGTTAGAGTACAGTAGTAGTTAGAGTTCAGTAGTAGTTAGAATACAGTAGTAGTTAGAATACAGTAGTAGTTAGAATACAGTAGTAGTTAGAGTACAGTAGTAGTTAGAATACAGTAGTAGTTAGAGTACAGTAGTAGTTAGAGGGTTAGAGTACAGTAGTAGTTAGAGTACAGTAGTAGTTAGACTACAGTAGTAGTTAGAGGGTTAGAGTACAGTAGTAGATAGAGTTCAGTAGTAGTTAGTGTACAGTAGTAGTTAGAGGGTTAGAGTACAGTAGTAGTTAGAGTACAGTAGTAGTTAGAGTACAGTAGTAGTTAGAGGGTTAGAGTACAGTAGTAGATAGAGTTCAGTAGTAGTTAGACTACAGTAGTAGTTAGAGTACAGTAGTAGTTAGAGGGTTAGAGTACAGTAGTAGATAGAGTTCAGTAGTAGTTAGACTACAGTAGTAGTTAGAGTACAGTAGTAGTTAGAGTACAGTAGTAGTTAGAGGGTTAGAGTACAGTAGTAGTTAGAGTACAGTAGTAGTTAGACTACAGTAGTAGTTAGAGGGTTAGAGTACAGTAGTAGATAGAGTTCAGTAGTAGTTAGAATACAGTAGTAGTTAGAGTACAGTAGTAGTTAGAGGGTTAGAGTACAGTAGTATTTAGAGTTCAGTAGTAGATAGAGGGTTACAGTACAGTAGTAGTTAGAGTACAGTAGTAGTTAGAATACAGTAGTAGTTAGAATACAGTAGTAGTTAGAATACAGTAGTAGTTAGAGTACAGTAGTAGTTAGAATACAGTAGTAGTTAGAGGGTTAGAGTACAGTAGTAGTTAGAGTACAGTAGTAGTTAGACTACAGTAGTAGTTAGAGGGTTAGAGTACAGTAGTAGATAGAGTTCAGTAGTAGTTAGAGTACAGTAGTAGTTAGAGGGTTAGAGTACAGTAGTAGTTAGAGTACAGTAGTAGTTAGAGTACAGTAGTAGTTAGAGGGTTAGAGTACAGTAGTAGATAGAGTACAGTAGTAGTTAGAGTACAGTAGTAGTTAGAGTACAGTAGTAGTTAGAGTACAGTAGTAGTTAGAGGGTTAGAGTACAGTAGTAGTTAGAGTACAGTAGTAGTTAGACTACAGTAGTAGTTAGAGGGTTAGAGTACAGTAGTAGATAGAGTTCAGTAGTAGTTAGAATACAGTAGTAGTTAGAGTACAGTAGTAGTTAGAGGGTTAGAGTACAGTAGTAGATAGAGTTCAGTAGTAGTTAGACTACAGTAGTAGTTAGAGTACAGTAGTAGTTAGAGTACAGTAGTAGTTACAGTACAGTAGTAGATAGAGTACAGTAGTAGTTAGAGTACAGTAGTAGTTAGACTACAGTAGTAGTTAGAGTTCAGTAGTAGTTAGAGTACAGTAGTAGTTAGAGTACAGTAGTAGTTAGAGGGTTAGAGTACAGTAGTAGTTAGAGTACAGTAGTAGTTAGAGTACAGTAGTAGTTAGAGTTCAGTAGTAGTTAGAGTACAGTAGTAGTTAGAGTACAGTAGTAGTTAGAATACAGTAGTAGTTAGAGGGTTAGAGTACAGTAGTAGTTAGAGTACAGTAGTAGTTAGAATACAGTAGTAGTTAGAGTACAGTAGTAGTTAGAGGGTTAGAGTACAGTAGTAGTTAGAGGGTTAGAGTACAGTAGTAGTTAGAGTACAGTAGTAGATAGAGGGTTAGAGTACAGTAGTAGTTAGAGTACAGTAGTAGTTAGAGTACAGTAGTAGTTAGAGTACAGTAGTAGTTAGAGTACAGTAGTAGTTAGAATACAGTAGTAGTTAGAGGGTTAGAGTACAGTAGTAGTTAGAGTACAGTAGTAGATAGAGTTCAGTAGTAGTTAGAGGGTTAGAGTACAGTAGTAGATAGAGGGTTAGAGTACAGTAGTAGTTAGAATACAGTAGTAGTTAGAATACAGTAGTAGTTAGAGTACAGTAGTAGTTAGAGTACAGTAGTAGTTAGAGTACAGTAGTAGTTAGAGTACAGTAGTAGTTAGAGGGTTAGAGTACAGTAGTAGTTAGAGGGTTAGAGTACAGTAGTAGTTAGAGTACAGTAGTAGTTAGAGGGTTAGAGTACAGTAGTAGTTAGAGTACAGTAGTAGTTAGAATACAGTAGTAGTTAGACTACAGTAGTAGTTAGAGGGTTAGAGTACAGTAGTAGTTCGAGTACAGTAGTAGATAGAGTTCAGTAGTAGTTAGACTACAGTAGTAGTTAGAGTACAGTAGTAGTTAGAGTACAGTAGTAGATAGTGTTCAGTAGTAGTTAGAGGGTTAGAGTACAGTAGTAGTTAGAGGGTTAGAGTACAGTAGTAGTTAGAGTACAGTAGTAGTTAGAGGGTTAGAGTACAGTAGTAGTTAGAGTACAGTAGTAGTTAGAGTACAGTAGTAGTTAGACTACAGTAGTAGTTAGAGGGTTAGAGTACAGTAGTAGTTAGAGTACAGTAGTAGATAGACTACAGTAGTAGTTAGAGTACAGTAGTACTTAGAGTACAGTAGTAGTTAGAGTACAGTAGTAGATAGAGTACAGTAGTAGTTAGAGTACAGTAGTAGTTAGAGGGTTAGAGTACAGTAGTAGTTAGAGTACAGTAGTAGTTAGACTACAGTAGTAGTTAGAGGGTTAGAGTACAGTAGTAGTTAGAGTACAGTAGTAGTTAGACTACAGTAGTAGTTAGAGTACAGTAGTAGATAGAGTACAGTAGTAGTTAGAGGGTTAGAGTACAGTAGTAGTTAGAGTACAGTAGTAGATAGAGTACAGTAGTAGTTAGAGTTCAGTAGTAGTTAGAGTACAGTAGTAGTTAGAGTACAGTAGTTGTTAGAGGGTTAGAGTACAGTAGTAGTTAGAGTACAGTAGTAGATAGAGTACAGTAGTAGATAGAGTTCAGTAGTAGTTAGAGTACAGTAGTAGTTAGAGTACAGTAGTAGTTAGAGGGTTAGAGTACAGTAGTAGTTAGAGTACAGTAGTAGTTAGAGGGTTAGAGTACAGTAGTAGTTAGACTACAGTAGTAGTTAGAGGGTTAGAGTACAGTAGTAGTTAGAGTACAGTAGTAGATAGAGTACAGTAGTAGTTAGAGTACAGTAGTAGTTAGACTACAGTAGTAGTTAGAGGGTTAGAGTACAGTAGTAGTTAGACTACAGTAGTAGTTAGAGGGTTAGAGTACAGTAGTAGTTAGAGTTCAGTAGTAGTTGGAGTACAGTAGTAGTTAGAGTACAGTAGTAGATAGAGTACAGTAGTAGTTAGAGGGTTAGAGTACAGTAGTAGTTAGAGTACAGTAGTAGTTAGAGTACAGTAGTAGTTAGAGTACAGTAGTAGTTAGAGGGTTAGAGTACAGTAGTAGTTAGAGTACAGTAGTAGTTAGAGTACAGTAGTAGTTAGAGTTCAGTAGTAGTTAGAGTTCAGTAGTAGTTAGAGTACAGTAGTAGTTAGAGTACAGTAGTAGTTAGAGTACAGTAGTAGTTAGAATACAGTAGTAGTTAGAGGGTTAGAGCACAGTAGTAGTTAGAGGGTTAGAGTACAGTAGTAGTTAGAGTACAGTAGTAGTTAGAGGGTTAGAGTACAGTAGTAGTTAGAGTACAGTAGTAGTTAGAGGGTTAGAGTACAGTAGTAGTTAGAGTACAGTAGTAGTTAGACTACAGTAGTAGTTAGAGGGTTAGAGTACAGTAGTAGTTAGAGTTCAGTAGTAGTTAGAATACAGTAGTAGTTAGAGTACAGTAGTAGTTAGAGGGTTAGAGTACAGTAGTAGTTAGAGTTCAGTAGTAGATAGAGGGTTAGAGTACAGTAGTAGTTAGAGTACAGTAGTAGTTAGAATACAGTAGTAGTTAGAATACAGTAGTAGTTAGAATACAGTAGTAGTTAGAGTACAGTAGCAGTTAGAATACAGTAGTAGTTAGAGGGTTAGAGTACAGTAGTAGTTAGAGTACAGTAGTAGTTAGACTACAGTAGTAGTTAGAGGGTTAGAGTACAGTAGTAGATAGAGTTCAGTAGTAGTTAGAGTACAGTAGTAGTTAGAGGGTTAGAGTACAGTAGTAGTTAGAGTACAGTAGTAGTTAGAGTACAGTAGTAGTTAGAGGGTTAGAGTACAGTAGTAGATAGAGTTCAGTAGTAGTTAGAATACAGTAGTAGTTAGAGTACAGTAGTAGTTAGAGGGTTAGAGTACAGTAGTAGATAGAGTTCAGTAGTAGTTAGACTACAGTAGTAATTAGAGTACAGTAGTAGTTAGAGTACAGTAGTAGTTAGAGTACAGTAGTAGTTAGAGTACAGTAGTAGTTAGAGGGTTAGAGTACAGTAGTAGTTAGACTACAGTAGTAGTTAGACTACAGTAGTAGTTAGAGGGTTAGAGTACAGTAGTAGATAGAGTTCAGTAGAAGTTAGAATACAGTAGTAGTTAGAGTACAGTAGTAGTTAGAGGGTTAGAGTACAGTAGTAGATAGAGTTCAGTAGTAGTTAGACTACAGTAGTAGTTAGAGTACAGTAGTAGTTAGAGTACAGTAGTAGTTACAGTACAGTAGTAGATAGAGTACAGAAGTAGTTAGAGTACAGTAGTAGTTAGACTACAGTAGTAGTTAGAGTTCAGTAGTAGTTAGAGTACAGTAGTAGTTAGAGTACAGTAGTAGTTAGAGGGTTAGAGTACAGTAGTAGTTAGAGTACAGTAGTAGTTAGAGTTCAGTAGTAGTTAGAGTACAGTAGTAGTTAGAGTACAGTAGTAGTTAGAATACAGTAGTAGTTAGAGGGTTAGAGTACAGTAGTAGTTAGAGTACAGTAGTAGTTAGAATACAGTAGTAGTTAGAGTACAGTAGTAGTTAGAGGGTTAGAGTACAGTAGTAGTTAGAGGGTTAGAGTACAGTAGTAGTTAGAGTACAGTAGTAGATAGAGGGTTAGAGTACAGTAGTAGTTAGAGTACAGTAGTAGTTAGAGTACAGTAGTAGTTAGAGTACAGTAGTAGTTAGAGTACAGTAGTAGTTAGAATACAGTAGTAGTTAGAGGGTTAGAGTACAGTAGTAGTTAGAGTACAGTAGTAGATAGAGTTCAGTAGTAGTTAGAGGGTTAGAGTACAGTAGTAGTTAGAGGGTTAGAGTACAGTAGTAGTTAGAGTACAGTAGTAGTTAGAATACAGTAGTAGTTAGAGTACAGTAGTAGTTAGAGTACAGTAGTAGTTAGAGTACAGTAGTAGTTAGAGTACAGTAGTAGTTAGAGGGTTAGAGTACAGTAGTAGTTAGAGGGTTAGAGTACAGTAGTAGTTAGAGTACAGTAGTAGTTAGAGGGTTAGAGTACAGTAGTAGTTAGAGTACAGTAGTAGTTAGAATACAGTAGTAGTTAGACTACAGTAGTAGTTAGAGGGTTAGAGTACAGTAGTAGTTAGAGTACAGTAGTAGATAGAGTTCAGTAGTAGTTAGACTACAGTAGTAGTTAGAGTACAGTAGTAGTTAGAGTACAGTAGTAGTTAGAGTTCAGTAGTAGTTAGAAGGTTAGAGTACAGTAGTAGTTAGAGGGTTAGAGTACAGTAGTAGTTAGAGTACAGTAGTAGTTAGAGGGTTAGAGTACAGTAGTAGTTAGAGTACAGTAGTAGTTAGAGTACAGTAGTAGTTAGACTACAGTAGTAGTTAGAGGGTTAGAGTACAGTAGTAGTTAGAGTACAGTAGTAGATAGAGTTCAGTAGTAGTTAGACTACAGTAGTAGTTAGAGTACAGTAGTAGTTAGAGTACAGTAGTAGTTAGAGTACAGTAGTAGATAGAGTACAGTAGTAGTTAGAGTACAGTAGTAGTTAGAGGGTTAGAGTACAGTAGTAGTTAGAGTACAGTAGTAGTTAGACTACAGTAGTAGTTAGAGGGTTAGAGTACAGTAGTAGTTAGAGTACAGTAGTAGTTAGACTACAGTAGTAGTTAGAGTACAGTAGTAGATAGAGTACAGTAGTAGTTAGAGTACAGTAGTAGTTAGAGGGTTAGAGTACAGTAGTAGTTAGAGTACAGTAGTAGTTAGAGTTCAGTAGTAGTTAGAGTACAGTAGTAGTTAGAGTACAGTAGTAGTTAGAGTACAGTAGTAGTTAGAGTACAGTAGTAGTTAGAGTACAGTAGTAGTTAGAGGGTTAGAGTACAGTAGTAGTTAGAGTACAGTAGTAGTTAGAGTTCAGTAGTAGTTAGAGTACAGTAGTAGTTAGAGTACAGTAGTAGTTAGAATACAGTAGTAGTTAGAGGGTTAGAGTACAGTAGTAGTTAGAGTACAGTAGTAGTTAGAATACAGTAGTAGTTAGAGTACAGTAGTAGTTAGAGGGTTAGAGTACAGTAGTAGTTAGAGGGTTAGAGTACAGTAGTAGTTAGAGTACAGTAGTAGATAGAGGGTTAGAGTACAGTAGTAGTTAGAGTACAGTAGTAGTTAGAGTACAGTAGTAGTTAGAGTACAGTAGTAGTTAGAGTACAGTAGTAGTTAGAATACAGTAGTAGTTAGAGGGTTAGAGTACAGTAGTAGTTAGAGTACAGTAGTAGATAGAGTTCAGTAGTAGTTAGAGGGTTAGAGTACAGTAGTAGTTAGAGGGTTAGAGTACAGTAGTAGTTAGAGTACAGTAGTAGTTAGAATACAGTAGTAGTTAGAGTACAGTAGTAGTTAGAGTACAGTAGTAGTTAGAGTACAGTAGTAGTTAGAGTACAGTAGTAGTTAGAGGGTTAGAGTACAGTAGTAGTTAGAGGGTTAGAGTACAGTAGTAGTTAGAGTACAGTAGTAGTTAGAGGGTTAGAGTACAGTAGTAGTTAGAGTACAGTAGTAGTTAGAATACAGTAGTAGTTAGACTACAGTAGTAGTTAGAGGGTTAGAGTACAGTAGTAGTTAGAGTACAGTAGTAGATAGAGTTCAGTAGTAGTTAGACTACAGTAGTAGTTAGAGTACAGTAGTAGTTAGAGTACAGTAGTAGTTAGAGTTCAGTAGTAGTTAGAAGGTTAGAGTACAGTAGTAGTTAGAGGGTTAGAGTACAGTAGTAGTTAGAGTACAGTAGTAGTTAGAGGGTTAGAGTACAGTAGTAGTTAGAGTACAGTAGTAGTTAGAGTACAGTAGTAGTTAGACTACAGTAGTAGTTAGAGGGTTAGAGTACAGTAGTAGTTAGAGTACAGTAGTAGATAGAGTTCAGTAGTAGTTAGACTACAGTAGTAGTTAGAGTACAGTAGTAGTTAGAGTACAGTAGTAGTTAGAGTACAGTAGTAGATAGAGTACAGTAGTAGTTAGAGTACAGTAGTAGTTAGAGGGTTAGAGTACAGTAGTAGTTAGAGTACAGTAGTAGTTAGACTACAGTAGTAGTTAGAGGGTTAGAGTACAGTAGTAGTTAGAGTACAGTAGTAGTTAGACTACAGTAGTAGTTAGAGTACAGTAGTAGATAGAGTACAGTAGTAGTTAGAGGGTTAGAGTACAGTAGTAGTTAGAGTACAGTAGTAGATAGAGTACAGTAGTAGTTAGAGTTCAGTAGTAGTTAGAGTACAGTAGTAGTTAGAGTACAGTAGTAGTTAGAGTACAGTAGTAGATAGAGTACAGTAGTAGATAGAGTTCAGTAGTAGTTAGAGTACAGTAGTAGTTAGAGTACAGTAGTAGTTAGAGGGTTAGAGTACAGTAGTAGTTAGAGTACAGTAGTAGTTAGAGGGTTAGAGTACAGTAGTAGTTAGACTACAGTAGTAGTTAGAGGGTTAGAGTACAGTAGTAGTTAGAGTACAGTAGTAGATAGAGTACAGTAGTAGTTAGAGTACAGTAGTAGTTAGACTACAGTAGTAGTTAGAGGGTTAGAGTACAGTAGTAGTTAGACTACAGTAGTAGTTAGAGGGTTAGAGTACAGTAGTAGTTAGAGTTCAGTAGTAGTTGGAGTACAGTAGTAGTTAGAGTACAGTAGTAGATAGAGTACAGTAGTAGTTAGAGGGTTAGAGTACAGTAGTAGTTAGAGTACAGTAGTAGTTAGAGTACAGTAGTAGTTAGAGTACAATAGTAGTTAGAGGGTTAGAGTACAGTAGTAGTTAGAGTACAGTAGTAGTTAGAGTACAGTAGTAGTTAGAGTACAGTAGTAGTTAGAGTTCAGTAGTAGTTAGAGTACAGTAGTAGTTAGAGTACAGTAGTAGTTAGAGTACAGTAGTAGTTAGAATACAGTAGTAGTTAGAGGGTTAGAGCACAGTAGTAGTTAGAGTACAGTAGTAGTTAGAATACAGTAGTAGTTAGAGTACAGTAGTAGTTAGAGGGTTAGAGTACAGTAGTAGTTAGAGTACAGTAGTAGTTAGAGGGTTAGAGTACAGTAGTAGTTAGAGTACAGTAGTAGTTAGAGTACAGTAGTAGTTAGAATACAGTAGTAGTTAGAGGGTTAGAGTACAGTAGTAGTTAGAGTACAGTAGTAGATAGAGTTCAGTAGTAGTTAGAGGGTTAGAGTACAGTAGTAGTTAGAGGGTTAGAGTACAGTAGTAGTTAGAGTACAGTAGTAGTTAGAATACAGTAGTAGTTAGAGTACAGTAGTAGTTAGAGTACAGTAGTAGTTAGAGTACAGTAGTAGTTAGAGTACAGTAGTAGTTAGAGGGTTAGAGTACAGTAGTAGTTAGAGGGTTAGAGTACAGTAGTAGTTAGAGTACAGTAGTAGTTAGAGGGTTAGAGTACAGTAGTAGTTAGAGTACAGTAGTAGTTAGAGTACAGTAGTAGTTAGACTACAGTAGTAGTTAGAGGGTTAGAGTACAGTAGTAGTTAGAGTACAGTAGTAGATAGAGTTCAGTAGTAGTTAGACTACAGTAGTAGTTAGAGTACAGTAGTAGTTAGAGTACAGTAGTAGATAGAGTACAGTAGTAGTTAGAGTACAGTAGTAGTTAGAGGGTTAGAGTACAGTAGTAGTTAGAGTACAGTAGTAGTTAGACTACAGTAGTAGTTAGAGGGTTAGAGTACAGTAGTAGTTAGAGTACAGTAGTAGTTAGACTACAGTAGTAGTTAGACTACAGTAGTAGTTAGAGTACAGTAGTAGATAGAGTACAGTAGTAGTTAGAGGGTTAGAGTACAGTAGTAGTTAGAGTACAGTAGTAGATAGAGTACAGTAGTAGTTAGAGTTCAGTAGTAGTTAGAGTACAGTAGTAGTTAGAGTACAGTAGTAGTTAGAGGGTTAGAGTACAGTATTAGTTAGAGTACAGTAGTAGATAGAGTACAGTAGTAGTTAGAGTTCAGTAGTAGTTAGAGTACAGTAGTAGTTAGAGTACAGTAGTAGTTAGAGTACAGTAGTAGTTAGAGTACAGTAGTAGTTAGAGGGTTAGAGTACAGTAGTAGTTAGACTACAGTAGTAGTTGGAGTACAGTAGTAGATAGAGTACAGTAGTAGTTAGAGTACAGTAGTAGTTAGACTACAGTAGTAGATAGAGTACAGTAGTAGTTAGAGTACAGTAGTAGTTAGAGGGTTAGAGTACAGTAGTAGTTAGACTACAGTAGTAGTTAGAGGGTTAGAGTACAGTAGTAGTTAGAGTTCAGTAGTAGTTGGAGTACAGTAGTAGTTAGAGTACAGTAGTAGATAGAGTACAGTAGTAGTTAGAGGGTTAGAGTACAGTAGTAGTTAGAGTACAGTAGTAGTTAGAGTACAGTAGTAGTTAGAGTACAGTAGTAGTTAGAGGGTTAGAGTTCAGTAGTAGTTAGAGTACAGTAGTAGTTAGAGTACAGTAGTAGTTAGAGTACAGTAGTAGTTAGAGTACAGTAGTAGTTAGAGTTCAGTAGTAGTTAGAGTTCAGTAGTAGTTAGAGTACAGTAGTAGTTAGAGTACAGTAGTAGATAAAGTACAGTAGTAGTTAGAGTACAGTAGTAGTTAGAGTACAGTAGTAGTTAGAGTACAGTAGTAGTTAGAGGGTTAGAGTACAGTAGTAGTTAGAGGGTTAGAGTACAGTAGTAGTTAGAGTACAGTAGTAGTTAGAGTACAGTAGTAGTTAGAGTTCAGTAGTAGTTAGAGTACAGTAGTAGTTAGAGTACAGTAGTAGTTAGAGTACAGTAGTAGATAAAGTACAGTAGTAGTTAGAGTACAGTAGTAGTTAGAGTACAGTAGTAGTTAGAGTACAGTAGTAGATAAAGTACAGTAGTAGTTAGAGTACAGTAGTAGTTAGAGTACAGTAGTAGTTAGAGTACAGTAGTAGTTAGAGGGTTAGAGTACAGTAGTAGTTAGAGGGTTAGAGTACAGTAGTAGTTAGAGTACAGTAGTAGATAGAGTACAGTAGTAGTTAGAATACAGTAGTAGTTAGAGTACAGTAGTAGTTAGAGGGTTAGAGTACAGTAGTAGTTAGAGTACAGTAGTAGTTAGAGTACAGTAGTAGTTAGAGTTCAGTAGTAGTTAGAGTACAGTAGTAGTTAGAGTACAGTAGTAGATAGAGTACAGTAGTAGTTAGAGTACAGTAGTAGTTAGAGTACAGTAGTAGTTAGAGTACAGTAGTAGTTAGAGGGTTAGAGTACAGTAGTAGTTAGAGTACAGTAGTAGATAGAGTACAGTAGTAGTTAGAATACAGTAGTAGTTAGAGTACAGTAGTAGTTAGAGTACAGTAGTAGTTAGAGTACAGTAGTAGATAGAGGGTTAGAGTTCAGTAGTAGTTAGAGTACAGTAGTAGTTAGAGGGTTAGAGTTCAGTAGTAGTTAGAGTACAGTAGTAGTTAGAGGGTTAGAGTTCAGTAGTAGTTAGAGTACAGTAGTAGTTAGAGTACAGTAGTAGATAGAGTACAGTAGTAGTTAGAGTACAGTAGTAGTTAGAGTACAGTAGTAGTTAGAGTACAGTAGTAGTTAGAATACAGTAGTAGTTAGAGTACAGTAGTAGTTAGAGGGTTAGAGTACAGTAGTAGTTAGAGGGTTAGAGTACAGTAGTAGTTAGAAGGTTAGAGTACAGTAGTAGATAGAGTTCAGTAGTAGTTAGACTACAGTAGTAGTTAGAGTACAGTAGTAGTTAGAGTACAGTAGTAGATAGAGTACAGTAGTAGTTAGAGTACAGTAGTAGTTAGAGGGTTAGAGTACAGTAGTAGTTAGAGTACAGTAGTAGTTAGACTACAGTAGTAGTTAGAGGGTTAGAGTACAGTAGTAGTTAGAGTACAGTAGTAGTTAGACTACAGTAGTAGTTAGACTACAGTAGTAGTTAGAGTACAGTAGTAGATAGAGTACAGTAGTAGTTAGAGGGTTAGAGTACAGTAGTAGTTAGAGTACAGTAGTAGATAGAGTACAGTAGTAGTTAGAGTTCAGTAGTAGTTAGAGTACAGTAGTAGTTAGAGTACAGTAGTAGTTAGAGGGTTAGAGTACAGTATTAGTTAGAGTACAGTAGTAGATAGAGTACAGTAGTAGTTAGAGTTCAGTAGTAGTTAGAGTACAGTAGTAGTTAGAGTACAGTAGTAGTTAGAGTACAGTAGTAGTTAGAGTACAGTAGTAGTTAGAGGGTTAGAGTACAGTAGTAGTTAGACTACAGTAGTAGTTGGAGTACAGTAGTAGATAGAGTACAGTAGTAGTTAGAGTACAGTAGTAGTTAGACTACAGTAGTAGATAGAGTACAGTAGTAGTTAGAGTACAGTAGTAGTTAGAGGGTTAGAGTACAGTAGTAGTTAGACTACAGTAGTAGTTAGAGGGTTAGAGTACAGTAGTAGTTAGAGTTCAGTAGTGGTTGGAGTACAGTAGTAGTTAGAGTACAGTAGTAGATAGAGTACAGTAGTAGTTAGAGGGTTAGAGTACAGTAGTAGTTAGAGTACAGTAGTAGTTAGAGTACAGTAGTAGTTAGAGTACAGTAGTAGTTAGAGGGTTAGAGTTCAGTAGTAGTTAGAGTACAGTAGTAGTTAGAGTACAGTAGTAGTTAGAGTACAGTAGTAGTTAGAGTACAGTAGTAGTTAGAGTTCAGTAGTAGTTAGAGTTCAGTAGTAGTTAGAGTACAGTAGTAGTTAGAGTACAGTAGTAGATAAAGTACAGTAGTAGTTAGAGTACAGTAGTAGTTAGAGTACAGTAGTAGTTAGAGTACAGTAGTAGTTAGAGGGTTAGAGTACAGTAGTAGTTAGAGGGTTAGAGTACAGTAGTAGTTAGAGTACAGTAGTAGTTAGAGTACAGTAGTAGTTAGAGTTCAGTAGTAGTTAGAGTACAGTAGTAGTTAGAGTACAGTAGTAGTTAGAGTACAGTAGTAGATAAAGTACAGTAGTAGTTAGAGTACAGTAGTAGTTAGAGTACAGTAGTAGTTAGAGTACAGTAGTAGATAAAGTACAGTAGTAGTTAGAGTACAGTAGTAGTTAGAGTACAGTAGTAGTTAGAGTACAGTAGTAGTTAGAGGGTTAGAGTACAGTAGTAGTTAGAGGGTTAGAGTACAGTAGTAGTTAGAGTACAGTAGTAGATAGAGTACAGTAGTAGTTAGAATACAGTAGTAGTTAGAGTACAGTAGTAGTTAGAGGGTTAGAGTACAGTAGTAGTTAGAGTACAGTAGTAGTTAGAGTACAGTAGTAGTTAGAGTTCAGTAGTAGTTAGAGTACAGTAGTAGTTAGAGTACAGTAGTAGATAGAGTACAGTAGTAGTTAGAGTACAGTAGTAGTTAGAGTACAGTAGTAGTTAGAGTACAGTAGTAGTTAGAGGGTTAGAGTACAGTAGTAGTTAGAGTACAGTAGTAGATAGAGTACAGTAGTAGTTAGAATACAGTAGTAGTTAGAGTACAGTAGTAGTTAGAGTACAGTAGTAGTTAGAGTACAGTAGTAGATAGAGGGTTAGAGTTCAGTAGTAGTTAGAGTACAGTAGTAGTTAGAGGGTTAGAGTTCAGTAGTAGTTAGAGTACAGTAGTAGTTAGAGGGTTAGAGTTCAGTAGTAGTTAGAGTACAGTAGTAGTTAGAGTACAGTAGTAGATAGAGTACAGTAGTAGTTAGAGTACAGTAGTAGTTAGAGTACAGTAGTAGTTAGAGTACAGTAGTAGTTAGAATACAGTAGTAGTTAGAGTACAGTAGTAGTTAGAGGGTTAGAGTACAGTAGTAGTTAGAGGGTTAGAGTACAGTAGTAGTTAGAAGGTTAGAGTACAGTAGTAGTTAGAGTACAGTAGTAGTTAGAGGGTTAGAGTACAGTAGTAGTTAGAGTACAGTAGTAGTTAGAGTACAGTAGTAGTTAGAGTACAGTAGTAGTTAGAGTACAGTAGTAGTTAGAGGGTTAGAGTTCAGTAGTAGTTAGAGTTCAGTAGTAGTTAGAGGGTTAGAGTACAGTAGTAGTTAGAGTACAGTAGTAGTTAGAGTACAGTAGTAGTTAGAGTACAGTAGTAGTTAGAGTACAGTAGTAGTTAGAGGGTTAGAGTACAGTAGTAGTTAGAGTTCAGTAGTAGTTAGAGTTCAGTAGTAGTTAGAGGGTTAGAGTACAGTAGTAGTTAGAGTACAGTAGTAGTTAGAGTACAGTAGTAGATAGAGTACAGTAGTAGTTAGAGGGTTAGAGTACAGTAGTAGTTAGAGTACAGTAGTAGTTAGAGTACAGTAGTAGTTAGAGTACAGTAGTAGTTACAGGGTTAGAGTACAGTAGTAGTTAGAGTACAGTAGTAGTTAGAGTACAGTAGTAGTTAGAGTTCAGTAGTAGATAGAGTACAGTAGTAGTTAGAGGGTTAGAGTACAGTAGTAGTTAGATTACAGTAGTAGTTAGAGTACAGTAGTAGTTAGAGTACAGTAGTAGTTAGAATTCAGTAGTAGTTAGAGGGTTAGAGTACAGTAGTAGTTAGAGGGTTAGAGTACAGTAGTAGTTAGAATACAGTAGTAGTTAGACTACAGTAGTAGTTAGACTACAGTAGTAGTTAGAGGGTTAGAGTACAGTAGTAGTTAGAATACAGTAGTAGTTAGACTACAGTAGTAGTTAGACTACAGTAGTAGTTAGAGGGTTAGAGTACAGTAGTAGTTAGAATACAGTAGTAGTTAGAGTTCAGTAGTAGTTAGAGGGTTAGAGTACAGTAGTAGTTAGACTACAGTAGTAGTTAGAGGGTTAGAGTACAGTAGTAGTTAGAGTACAGTAGTAGATAGAGTTCAGTAGTAGTTAGAGGGTTAGAGTACAGTAGTAGATAGAGTTCAGTAGTAGATAGAGTTCAGTAGTAGTTAGAGGGTTAGAGTACAGTAGTAGATAGAGTTCAGTAGTAGGTAGACTACAGTAGTAGTTAGAGTACAGTAGTAGTTAGAGTACAGTAGTAGTTAGAGGGTTAGAGTTCAGTAGTAGTTAGAGGGTTAGAGTACAGTAGTAGTTAGAGTACAGTAGTATATAGAGTTCAGTAGTAGTTAGAGTACAGTAGTAGATAGAGTTCAGTAGTAGTTAGAGTACAGTAGTAGTTAGAGTACAGTAGTAGTTAGAGGGTTAGAGCACAGTAGTAGTTAGAGTACAGTAGTAGTTAGAGGGTTAGAGTACAGTAGTAGTTAGAGTACAGTAGTAGATAGAGTACAGTAGTAGATAGAGTTCAGTAGTAGTTAGAGGGTTAGAGTACAGTAGTAGTTAGAGGGTTAGAGTACAGTAGTAGTTAGAGGGTTAGAGTACAGTAGTAGTTAGAGTACAGTAGTAGATAGAGTTCAGTAGTAGTTAGAGTACAGTAGTAGTTAGAGTTCAGTAGTAGTTAGAGGGTTAGAGTACAGTAGTAGATAGAGTACAGTAGTAGTTAGAGGGTTAGAGTACAGTAGTAGTTAGAGTACAGTAGTAGATAGAGTACAGTAGTAGATAGAGTTCAGTAGTAGTTAGAGGGTTAGAGTACAGTAGTAGATAGAGTACTGTAGTAGTTAGAGTACAGTAGTAGTTAGAGTACAGTAGTAGTTAGAGTACAGTAGTAGTTAGAGGGTTAGAGTACAGTAGTAGTTAGAATACAGTAGTAGTTAGAGTACAGTAGTAGTTAGAGTACAGTACAGTAGTAGTTAGAGTACAGTAGTAGATAGAGTACAGTAGTGGTTAGAGTTCAGTAGTAGATAGAGTACAGTAGTAGTTAGACTACAGTAGTAGTTGGAGTACAGTAGTAGATAGAGTACAGTAGTAGTTAGAGTACAGTAGTAGTTAGAGTACAGTAGTAGTTAGAGTACAGTAGTAGTTAGAGTACAGTAGTAGTTAGAGGGTTAGAGTACAGTAGTAGTTAGAGTACAGTAGTAGATAGAGTACAGTAGTAGTTAGAATACAGTAGTAGTTAGAGTACAGTAGTAGTTAGAGTACAGTAGTAGTTAGAGTACAGTAGTAGATAGAGGGTTAGAGTTCAGTAGTAGTTAGAGTACAGTAGTAGTTAGAGGGTTAGAGTTCAGTAGTAGTTAGAGTACAGTAGTAGTTAGAGGGTTAGAGTTCAGTAGTAGTTAGAGTACAGTAGTAGTTAGAGTACAGTAGTAGATAGAGTACAGTAGTAGTTAGAGTACAGTAGTAGTTAGAGTACAGTAGTAGTTAGAGTACAGTAGTAGTTAGAATACAGTAGTAGTTAGAGTACAGTAGTAGTTAGAGGGTTAGAGTACAGTAGTAGTTAGAGGGTTAGAGTACAGTAGTAGTTAGAAGGTTAGAGTACAGTAGTAGTTAGAGTACAGTAGTAGTTAGAGGGTTAGAGTACAGTAGTAGTTAGAGTACAGTAGTAGTTAGAGTACAGTAGTAGTTAGAGTACAGTAGTAGTTAGAGTACAGTAGTAGTTAGAGGGTTAGAGTACAGTAGTAGTTAGAGTTCAGTAGTAGTTAGAGTTCAGTAGTAGTTAGAGGGTTAGAGTACAGTAGTAGTTAGAGTACAGTAGTAGTTAGAGTACAGTAGTAGTTAGAGTACAGTAGTAGTTAGAGTACAGTAGTAGTTAGAGGGTTAGAGTACAGTAGTAGTTAGAGTTCAGTAGTAGTTAGAGTTCAGTAGTAGTTAGAGGGTTAGAGTACAGTAGTAGTTAGAGTACAGTAGTAGTTAGAGTACAGTAGTAGTTAGAGGGTTAGAGTACAGTAGTAGTTAGAGTACAGTAGTAGTTAGAGTACAGTAGTAGTTAGAGTACAGTAGTAGTTAGAGGGTTAGAGTACAGTAGTAGTTAGAGTACAGTAGTAGTTAGAGTACAGTAGTAGTTAGAGTTCAGTAGTAGATAGAGTATAGTAGTAGTTAGAGGGTTAGAGTACAGTAGTAGTTAGATTACAGTAGTAGTTAGAGTACAGTAGTAGTTAGAGTACAGTAGTAGTTAGAATTCAGTAGTAGTTAGAGGGTTAGAGTACAGTAGTAGTTAGAGGGTTAGAGTACAGTAGTAGTTAGAATACAGTAGTAGTTAGACTACAGTAGTAGTTAGACTACAGTAGTAGTTAGAGGGTTAGAGTACAGTAGTAGTTAGAATACAGTAGTAGTTAGACTACAGTAGTAGTTAGACTACAGTAGTAGTTAGAGGGTTAGAGTACAGTAGTAGTTAGAATACAGTAGTAGATAGAGTTCAGTAGTAGTTAGAGGGTTAGAGTACAGTAGTAGTTAGACTACAGTAGTAGTTAGAGGGTTAGAGTACAGTAGTAGTTAGAGTACAGTAGTAGATAGAGTACAGTAGTAGATAGAGTTCAGTAGTAGTTAGAGGGTTAGAGTACAGTAGTAGATAGAGTTCAGTAGTAGATAGAGTTCAGTAGTAGTTAGAGGGTTAGAGTACAGTAGTAGATAGAGTTCAGTAGTAGGTAGACTACAGTAGTAGTTAGAGTACAGTAGTAGTTAGAGTACAGTAGTAGTTAGAGGGTTAGAGTTCAGTAGTAGTTAGAGGGTTAGAGTACAGTAGTAGTTAGAGTACAGTAGTATATAGAGTTCAGTAGTAGTTAGAGTACAGTAGTAGATAGAGTTCAGTAGTAGTTAGAGTACAGTAGTAGTTAGAGTACAGTAGTAGTTAGAGGGTTAGAGCACAGTAGTAGTTAGAGTACAGTAGTAGTTAGAGGGTTAGAGTACAGTAGTAGTTAGAGTACAGTAGTAGATAGAGTACAGTAGTAGATAGAGTTCAGTAGTAGTTAGAGGGTTAGAGTACAGTAGTAGTTAGAGGGTTAGAGTACAGTAGTAGTTAGAGGGTTAGAGTACAGTAGTAGTTAGAGTACAGTAGTAGATAGAGTTCAGTAGTAGTTAGAGTACAGTAGTAGTTAGAGTTCAGTAGTAGTTAGAGGGTTAGAGTACAGTAGTAGATAGAGTACAGTAGTAGTTAGAGGGTTAGAGTACAGTAGTAGTTAGAGTACAGTAGTAGATAGAGTACAGTAGTAGATAGAGTTCAGTAGTAGTTAGAGGGTTAGAGTACAGTAGTAGATAGAGTACTGCAGTAGTTAGAGTACAGTAGTAGTTAGAGTACAGTAGTAGTTAGAGTACAGTAGTAGTTAGAGGGTTAGAGTACAGTAGTAGTTAGAATACAGTAGTAGTTAGAGTACAGTAGTAGTTAGAGTACAGTACAGTAGTAGTTAGAGTACAGTAGTAGATAGAGTACAGTAGTGGTTAGAGTTCAGTAGTAGATAGAGTACAGTAGTAGTTAGAGGGTTAGAGTACAGTAGTAGTTAGAGTACAGTAGTAGATAGAGTTCAGTAGTAGTTAGAGGGTTAGAGTACAGTAGTAGTTAGAGTACAGTAGTAGTTAGAGGGTTAGAGTACAGTAGTAGTTAGAATACAGTAGTAGTTAGAGGGTTAGAGTACAGTAGTAGTTAGAGGGTTAGAGTACAGTAGTAGTTAGAGTACAGTAGTAGATAGAGTTCAGTAGTAGTTAGAGTACAGTAGTAGTTAGAGTTCAGTAGTAGTTAGAGGGTTAGAGTACAGTAGTAGATAGAGTACAGTAGTAGTTAGAGGGTTAGAGTACAGTAGTAGTTAGAGTACAGTAGTAGTTAGAGTACAGTAGTAGTTAGAGTACAGTATTAGTTAGAGTACAGTAGTAGTTAGAGTTCAGTAGTAGATAGAGTACAGTAGTAGTTAGAGGGTTAGAGTACAGTAGTAGTTAGAGTACAGTAGTAGTTAGAGTACAGTAGTAGTTAGAGTTCAGTAGTATATAGAGTTCAGTAGTAGTTAGAGGGTTAGAGTACAGTAGTAGTTAGAGTACAGTAGTAGTTAGAGTACAGTAGTAGTTAGAGTTCAGTAGTAGTTAGAGTACAGTAGTAGATAGAGTACAGTAGTAGTTAGAGTACAGTAGTAGTTAGAGGGTTAGAGTACAGTAGTAGTTAGAGTACAGTAGTAGTTAGAGTACAGTAGTAGATAGAGGGTTAGAGTACAGTAGTAGTTAGAGTACAGTAGTAGTTAGAGTACAGTAGTAGATAGAGTACAGTAGTAGTTAGAGGGTTAGAGTACAGTAGTAGTTAGAGTACAGTAGTAGTTAGAGTACAGTAGTAGTTAGAGTTCAGTAGTAGTTAGAGGGTTAGAGTACAGTAGTAGTTAGAGTACAGTAGTAGTTAGAGTACAGTAGTAGTTAGAGTACAGTAGTAGATAGAGTACAGTAGTAGTTAGAGTACAGTAGTAGTTAGAGGGTTAGAGTACAGTAGTAGTTAGAGTACAGTAGTAGTTAGAGTACAGTAGTAGATAGAGGGTTAGAGTACAGTAGTAGTTAGAGTACAGTAGTAGTTAGAGTACAGTAGTAGATAGAGTACAGTAGTAGTTAGAGGGTTAGAGTACAGTAGTAGTTAGAGTACAGTAGTAGTTAGAGTACAGTAGTAGTTAGAGTTCAGTAGTAGTTAGAGGGTTAGAGTACAGTAGTAGTTAGAGTACAGTAGTAGTTAGAGGGTTAGAGTACAGTAGTAGTTAGAGTTCAGTAGTAGTTAGAGTTCAGTAGTAGTTAGAGGGTTAGAGTACAGTAGTAGTTAGAGTACAGTAGTAGTTAGAGTACAGTAGTAGTTAGAGTACAGTAGTAGTTAGAGTACAGTAGTAGTTAGAGGGTTAGAGTACAGTAGTAGTTAGAGTTCAGTAGTAGTTAGAGTTCAGTAGTAGTTAGAGGGTTAGAGTACAGTAGTAGTTAGAGTACAGTAGTAGTTAGAGTACAGTAGTAGATAGAGTACAGTAGTAGTTAGAGGGTTAGAGTACAGTAGTAGTTAGAGTACAGTAGTAGTTAGAGTACAGTAGTAGTTAGAGTACAGTAGTAGTTAGAGGGTTAGAGTACAGTAGTAGTTAGAGTACAGTAGTAGTTAGAGTACAGTAGTAGTTAGAGTTCAGTAGTAGATAGAGTATAGTAGTAGTTAGAGGGTTAGAGTACAGTAGTAGTTAGATTACAGTAGTAGTTAGAGTACAGTAGTAGTTAGAGTACAGTAGTAGTTAGAATTCAGTAGTAGTTAGAGGGTTAGAGTACAGTAGTAGTTAGAGGGTTAGAGTACAGTAGTAGTTAGAATACAGTAGTGGTTAGACTACAGTAGTAGTTAGACTACAGTAGTAGTTAGAGGGTTAGAGTACAGTAGTAGTTAGAATACAGTAGTAGTTAGACTACAGTAGTAGTTAGACTACAGTAGTAGTTAGAGGGTTAGAGTACAGTAGTAGTTAGAATACAGTAGTAGATAGAGTTCAGTAGTAGTTAGAGGGTTAGAGTACAGTAGTAGTTAGACTACAGTAGTAGTTAGAGGGTTAGAGTACAGTAGTAGTTAGAGTACAGTAGTAGATAGAGTACAGTAGTAGATAGAGTTCAGTAGTAGTTAGAGGGTTAGAGTACAGTAGTAGATAGAGTTCAGTAGTAGATAGAGTTCAGTAGTAGTTAGAGGGTTAGAGTACAGTAGTAGATAGAGTTCAGTAGTAGGTAGACTACAGTAGTAGTTAGAGTACAGTAGTAGTTAGAGTACAGTAGTAGTTAGAGGGTTAGAGTTCAGTAGTAGTTAGAGGGTTAGAGTACAGTAGTAGTTAGAGTACAGTAGTATATAGAGTTCAGTAGTAGTTAGAGTACAGTAGTAGATAGAGTTCAGTAGTAGTTAGAGTACAGTAGTAGTTAGAGTACAGTAGTAGTTAGAGGGTTAGAGCACAGTAGTAGTTAGAGTACAGTAGTAGTTAGAGGGTTAGAGTACAGTAGTAGTTAGAGTACAGTAGTAGATAGAGTACAGTAGTAGATAGAGTTCAGTAGTAGTTAGAGGGTTAGAGTACAGTAGTAGTTAGAGGGTTAGAGTACAGTAGTAGTTAGAGGGTTAGAGTACAGTAGTAGTTAGAGTACAGTAGTAGATAGAGTTCAGTAGTAGTTAGAGTACAGTAGTAGTTAGAGTTCAGTAGTAGTTAGAGGGTTAGAGTACAGTAGTAGATAGAGTACAGTAGTAGTTAGAGGGTTAGAGTACAGTAGTAGTTAGAGTACAGTAGTAGATAGAGTACAGTAGTAGATAGAGTTCAGTAGTAGTTAGAGGGTTAGAGTACAGTAGTAGATAGAGTACTGTAGTAGTTAGAGTACAGTAGTAGTTAGAGTACAGTAGTAGTTAGAGTACAGTAGTAGTTAGAGGGTTAGAGTACAGTAGTAGTTAGAATACAGTAGTAGTTAGAGTACAGTAGTAGTTAGAGTACAGTACAGTAGTAGTTAGAGTACAGTAGTAGATAGAGTACAGTAGTGGTTAGAGTTCAGTAGTAGATAGAGTACAGTAGTAGTTAGAGGGTTAGAGTACAGTAGTAGTTAGAGGGTTAGAGTACAGTAGTAGTTAGAGTACAGTAGTAGATAGAGTTCAGTAGTAGTTAGAGTACAGTAGTAGTTAGAGTTCAGTAGTAGTTAGAGGGTTAGAGTACAGTAGTAGATAGAGTACAGTAGTAGTTAGAGGGTTAGAGTACAGTAGTAGTTAGAGTACAGTAGTAGTTAGAGTACAGTAGTAGTTAGAGTACAGTATTAGTTAGAGTACAGTAGTAGTTAGAGTTCAGTAGTAGATAGAGTACAGTAGTAGTTAGAGGGTTAGAGTACAGTAGTAGTTAGAGTACAGTAGTAGTTAGAGTTCAGTAGTATATAGAGTTCAGTAGTAGTTAGAGGGTTAGAGTACAGTAGTAGTTAGAGTACAGTAGTAGTTAGAGTACAGTAGTAGTTAGAGTTCAGTAGTAGTTAGAGTACAGTAGTAGTTAGAGGGTTAGAGTACAGTAGTAGTTAGAGTACAGTAGTAGTTAGAGTACAGTAGTAGTTAGAGTACAGTAGTAGATAGAGTACAGTAGTAGTTAGAGTACAGTAGTAGTTAGAGGGTTAGAGTACAGTAGTAGTTAGAGTACAGTAGTAGTTAGAGTACAGTAGTAGATAGAGGGTTAGAGTACAGTAGTAGTTAGAGTACAGTAGTAGTTAGAGTACAGTAGTAGATAGAGTACAGTAGTAGTTAGAGGGTTAGAGTACAGTAGTAGTTAGAGTACAGTAGTAGTTAGAGTACAGTAGTAGTTAGAGTTCAGTAGTAGTTAGAGGGTTAGAGTACAGTAGTAGTTAGAGTACAGTAGTAGTTAGAGGGTTAGAGTACAGTAGTAGTTAGAGTACAGTAGTAGATAGAGGGTTAGAGTACAGTAGTAGTTAGAGTACAGTAGTAGTTAGAGTACAGTAGTAGATAGAGTACAGTAGTAGTTAGAGGGTTAGAGTACAGTAGTAGTTAGAGGGTTAGAGTACAGTAGTAGTTAGAGTACAGTAGTAGTTAGAGTACAGTAGTAGTTAGAGTACAGTAGTAGTTAGAGGGTTAGAGTACAGTAGTAGTTAGAGTACAGTAGTAGTTAGAGTACATTAGTAGTTAGAGTACAGTAGTCGATAGAGTACAGTAGTAGTTAGAGGGTTAGAGTACAGTAGTAGTTAGAGTACAGTAGTAGTTAGAGTACAGTAGTAGATAGAGTACAGTAGTAGTTAGAGTACAGTAGTAGTTAGAGGGTTAGAGTACAGTAGTAGTTAGAGTACAGTAGTAGTTAGAGTACAGTAGTAGTTAGAGTACAGTAGTAGATAGAGTACAGTAGTAGTTAGAGTACAGTAGTAGTTAGAGGGTTAGAGTACAGTAGTAGTTAGAGTACAGTAGTAGTTAGAGTACAGTAGTAGTTAGAGTACAGTAGTAGTTAGACTACAGTAGTAGTTAGAGGGTTAGAGTACAGTAGTAGTTAGAATACAGTAGTAGTTAGAGTACAGTAGTAGTTAGAGTACAGTAGTAGTTAGAATACAGTAGTAGTTAGAGGGTTAGAGTACAGTAGTAGTTAGAGTACAGTAGTATATAGAGTTCAGTAGTAGTTAGAGGGTTAGAGTTCAGTAGTAGTTAGAGTACAGTAGTAGTTAGAATACAGTAGTAGTTAGAGTACAGTAGTAGTTAGAGTACAGTAGTAGTTAGAGTACAGTAGTAGTTAGAGTACAGTAGTAGTTAGAGGGTTAGAGTACAGTAGTAGTTAGAGTACAGTAGTATATAGAGTTCAGTAGTAGTTAGAGGGTTAGAGTTCAGTAGTAGTTAGAGTACAGTAGTAGTTAGAGTACAGTAGTAGTTAGAGTTCAGTAGTAGATAGAGTACAGTAGTAGTTAGAGTACAGTAGTAGTTAGAGTACAGTAGTAGATAGAGTTCAGTAGTAGTTAGAGTACAGTAGTAGTTAGAGTACAGTAGTAGTTAGAGGGTTAGAGTACAGTAGTAGTTAGAGGGTTAGAGTACAGTAGTAGTTAGAGTACAGTAGTAGTTAGAGGGTTAGAGTACAGTAGTACTTAGAGTACAGTAGTAGATAGAGGGTTAGAGTACAGTAATAGATAGAGTTCAGTAGTAGTTAGAATACAGTAGTACTTAGAGTACAGTAGTAGATAGAGGGTTAGAGTTCAGTAGTAGATAGAGTTCAGTAGTAGTTAGAGTACAGTAGTAGATAGAGGGTTAGAGTACAGTAGTAGAGGGTCAAAGATCACCCCCCCCTCCCAAGACATGTTACAGCTACCTACTGAGGGTCAAAGTGCTGGTGATATACCCCTCTATCTATATCTCTCTGGTGATATACCCCTATATCTATATCTCTCTGGTGATATACCCCTCTATCTATATCTCTGGTGATATACCCCTCTATCTATATATCTGGTGATATACCCCTCTATCTATATCTCTCTGGTGATATACCCCTCTATCTATATCTCTCTGGTGATATACCCCTCTATCTATATATCTGGTGATATACCCCTCTATCTATATATCTGGTGATATACCCCTCTATCTATATCTCTCTGGTGATATACCCCTCTATCTATATCTCTCTGGTGATATACCCCTCTATCTATATCTCTCTGGTGATATACCCCTCTATCTATATCTCTGGTGATATACCCCTCTATCTATAACTCTCTGGTGATATACCCCTCTATCTATATCTCTCTGGTGATATACCCCTCTATCTATATATCTCTGGTGATATACCCCTCTATCTATAACTCTCTGGTGATATACCCCTCTATCTATATCTCTCTGGTGATATACCCCTCTATCTATATCTCTCTGGTGATATACCCCTCTATCTATATCTCTCTGGTGATATACCCCTCTATCTATATCTCTCTGGTGATATACCCTACCTGAATGAGAATTAAGAACAAAGTTCACAACAATTAACTGCCTTGAGCCTCAACCTCGTTACTATTATAACACTGGGCTGTGAGGATAGATTGGTAGAGAGAGAGATAGAGAGAGAGAGGGGTTCAGAGAGAGGAGTTGGGAGAGAGAGCGATAGAGAGGAGATGGGAGAGAGCG
>NC_092158.1:96908749-96916249 GCF_045791955.1 Oncorhynchus clarkii lewisi | reverse complement strand
GTGTGTGTGTGTGTGTGTGAGGAGCCAGTTTCCTACAGCAGGAAAATAATCCTGCGGCAACAGGAAATGTGGATTATAATGAATTAACTTTTTTTTTTCAGGGGTTAATTTTTTAAAAAATCGTAAGGAAAAATCAAATCTGACATTTTTAAAGTAGAAATTACAAACTTCAGAAGCCTTTTTTAAAACCTCAAATACACGACAAGTTTTAAAACGCATTGCAGGAAAGTTCTCCTACAACAGGGTGCTCTAACTCCGTGGTTTCCAAACTGTTTCCCGTGGGGCACAAACTGTTCATAACCCTTTTTTTGTGGTTGGAGATCATTTTTGCCGTTTCTTTCCCCCCCCAACAGTCTGGAGGAAAACTGAAAACGCAGTCAGCAGCCCTCTCTGTTTAACTTTAATCAATGATGTGTATGAAGCCTGGATATTTGACAGGTGGCGTTGTATTGAAACCACTGAGCCTCCATCTTGCCTCTCCCTCCACAAATGTAAATAATATTCTGGAATCGATATAAATGCGTTTAATAATGTTTACATTCGTTTCTGACACGTTTTATTATATTAATACATATTTAATTTATTTATATATGTGTATGTTTGAGCTAAGCATAAAAAATGAACAAATATGTAAAAACATTTTCCTCAAAGTATTTTTTTTTAGAGAGTATTAATGTTGCTGTCCCCACTACAACACACATTTTTTTTAAATACATTTTGCCCTTGGAACGTTTTTATGGAAATACTAAAGAATACCATTCCTTCCTACGGAGTACTGCTCCTACAAGGGGAGTTCCAATATGGCCGATAAGGGGAGTTCCAATATGGCCGACATGTGGCTGCAAAACTGCTCAATGGCCAAAACCATAGCAAATATCAATCCAGAGTTTTATATACATCATTGGGTTTAATCGGATGATTTATAGCCCTGGTGGGAGGAGCGCTCAGAGACGGTCGTCCGTTGGCAGATTAACCTTAACCATGCTTTTCGCTTCCTAATGGCGCCCCCGTGTGGCCAAAGAGTCGTACTGGAATGTCTGAACAAAAGGAACTTCAGGAATGAGCGTCATTCAAGTCATGTACGTCTGCGCCCCATGGGGATTTACTGTATATAACATTACGTTGCGTTACTGTTTCGTTTAGGCTTCAGTAAAAGACAACGCATTTAAATTCATTAGCAGCAATGAAACGGAGACAGAACGTTGAGACCGGTTTGGGCTGCACGGTCTGGAAGACACACTGCCATTTTGAATTCATTAGCAGCAATGAAACGGAGACAGAACGTTGAGACCGGTTTGGGCTGCACGGTCTGGAAGACACACTGCCAGCCAGGCCCATCTGTCGCGGCAGGAATCATTTCAGCTCCATGCATTCCATTGGACGTCTATGTCCTGAGGATGTTGGCGGGGAAATGCCTTGACAACCTGTATTTCCATGAGTCTGGATCTGAACGTTCCATCCCAGTCGTTTTTGTTTGTTTGTTGTTTTCGTTTGAACCCTATCCAAACCTTAAACCATTTGGAATGAATGGATAAACTTTAACCCTTTGAAATTTTGACATTTGGAGAAACGTGGATAAACGTCAGAATCTGAAGTTAAAATTGGTCAAACTGTGAGATCTTGTTGGGATTCTATTTTATATATCTGCAGTGTTCTAAACGTTATGAACATTCTAAATTTTGTAAACATTCTAAATCCCCTTTGTCTGGGGGAGATGACATCATATGTTGTTACTGTTGTCAGTCCCCAGAGAGAGAGACTGAGAGAGAGAGACTGAGAGAGAGAGACTGAGAGAGAGAGACTGAGAGAGAGAGACTGAGAGAGACAAAGAGAGAGACTGAGAGAGAGAGACTGAGAGAGAGACGGAGGGAGAGAGAGAGAGAGACGGAGGGAGAGAGAGAGAGACGGAGGGAGAGAGAGAGAGACGGAGGGAGAGAGAGAGAGACGGAGGGAGAGAGAGAGAGAGGGAGAGAGAGAGAGAGAGACGGAGGGAGAGAGAGAGAGAGGGAGGGAGTGAGAGAGAGACGGAGGGGGAGAGAGAGAGAGACGGAGGGAGAGAGAGAGAGAGACGGAGGGAGAGAGAGAGAGACGGAGGGAGAGAGAGAGAGAGGGAGGGAGAGAGAGAGAGAGGGAGGGAGAGAGAGAGAGAGACGGAGGGAGAGAGAGAGAGACGGAGGGAGAGAGAGAGAGACGGAGGGAGAGAGAGAGAGACGGAGGGAGAGAGAGAGAGCCGGAGGGAGAGAGAGAGAGACGGAGGGAGAGAGAGAGAGACGGAGGGAGAGAGAGAGACGGAGGGAGAGAGAGAGAGACGGAGGGAGAGAGAGAGACGGAGGGAGAGAGAGACGGAGGGAGAGAGAGAGAGACGGAGGGAGAGAGAGAGAGACGGAGGGAGAGAGAGAGAGACGGAGGGAGAGAGAGAGAGACGGAGGGAGAGAGAGAGAGACGGAGGGAGAGAGAGAGAGACGGAGGGAGAGAGAGAGAGACGGAGGGAGAGAGAGAGAGACGGAGGGAGAGAGAGAGAGAGACGGAGGGAGAGAGAGAGAGACGGAGAGAGACAGAGAGAGAGAGACAGAGAGAGAGACGGAGAGAGACGGAGAGAGAGACGGAGAGAGAGAGAGAGACAGAGAGAGAGAGAGAGAGACGGAGAGAGACAGAGAGAGAGAGACGGAGAGAGACGGAGAGAGAGAGAGACGGAGAGAGAGAGAGAGAGAGAGAGAGAGACGGGAGAGAGAGAGAGAGAGAGAGACGGAGAGAGAGAGAGAGAGAGAGAGAGAGAGACGGAGAGAGAGAGACGGAGAGAGAGAGAGAGACACGGAGAGAGACACGGCGAGGGAGGGAGAGAGACGGAGGGAGGGAGAGACGGAGAGAGAGAGACGGAGAGACGAAGAGACGGAGAGGGAGAGAGAGACGGAGAGAGACGGAGAGACGGAGAGGGAGAGAGAGAGAGAAAACATTTCTACTCTTTTGTAAGCTGTAGTTGTGAAACTTGAGTGAATGATTGGATGGGTGGATGGGTGGATGGATGAATGGATGGATGGGTGGATGGATGGATGAATGGATGGATGGGTGGATGAATGGATGAATGGATGGATGGGTGGATGAATGGATGGATGGATGAATGGGTGGATGAATATAGCATTTTGCTACACTCGCATTAGCATCTGCTAACCATGTGTTTGTGACCAATACAATGTGATTTGATGAATGGACCTCATGTAGCAACACTGGGTCAGGGAAATGGCTGCACTATCGTGTGTGTGTGTGTGTGTGTGTGTAGTGTGTGTGTAGTGTGTGTGTAGTGTGTGTGTAGTGTGTGTGTAGTGTGTGTGTGTCTGTGTCTGTGTGTGTAGTGTGTGTGTAGTGTGTGTGTTTGTGTGTGTGTGTGTGTGTGGTAAAGTACTAGAGTTGTAGTCTGAATGCTGTATGTCTTTTGTTGTCTGTAAATATTATATATTAATTGTATTATTATTAACTGTATTAATAATCTATATTGACCTTCAGAATGTTAGTTAGCAGTGTGTGGGTACGTGTCACAGGGGGATCCCTGGTCTCCTGATTAGGTGGGGGGGGGAGGGGTCTGAACCCTGGTCTCCTGATTGGGAACAGGGGGGGGGGGGGATCTGAACCCCGGTCTCCTGATTGGGAACGGGGGGGGGGGGGGGTCTGAACCCTGGTCTCTTGGTTGGGAACGGGGGGGGGGGGGGGATCTGAACCCTGGTCTCTTGATTGGGGGGGGGGGGTCTGAACCCTGGTCTCCTGATTGGGGGGGGGGTCTGAACCCTGGTCTCCTGATTGGGAACGAGGGGGGGATCTGAACCCTGGTTTGGGGGGGGGGGGTCTGAACCCTGGTCTCCTGGTTGGGAACGGGGGGGGGGGGTCTGAACCCTGGTTGGGGAAACCTGTCTCGACCGTTAAACTATTAGGGGGAAGCGTATCCCACTGAGGATTTTAAGAGCACATTTGGTCACTCATCTGTCGTCAATGAGTTTGGCTGAGCCTTTTGTGGTTGCTTCTCTTGTTACTGTGTGTGTGTGTCTGTCCCAGCTGATATTGAATGAACCATGAAAGCTGCTACTACTGCAGAGAGGAAAACACACACACACACACACTGGCAGCAGTAGCAGCATATGGCTATAACATTACCAGTGCTATAAAACATGAAGCTGGATACTAGTGACAGGAAGCAGAATACACTTCCACTAGCTCTGATACTGTCAGCTATTCTGCCACTGTGTACTCTCTGTTTAGGGCCAAATCGCATTCTAGTTTGCTCTGTTTTTTTTGTTAATTCTTTCTAATGTGTCAAGTAATTATCTTTTTGTTTTCTCATGATTTGGTTGGGTCTAATTGTGCTGCTGTCCTGGGGCTCTGTAGGGTCTGTTTGTGTTTGTGAACAGAGCCCCAGGACCAGCTTGCTTAAGGGACTCTTCTCCAGGTTCATCTCTCTGTAGGTGATGGCTTTGTTATGGAAGGTTTGTGAATCACTTCCTTTTAGGTGGTTGTAGAATTTAACGTCTCTTTTCTGGATGTTGATAATTAGTGGGTATCGGCATAATTCTGCCCTGCGTTATTTGGTGTGTTGTGTTATACATGGATGTTTTTGCAAAGTTGGTGTTTGTCCCATTTTGTGAATTCTTGGTTGGTGAGCGGACCCCAGACCTCACAAAATCAAATCAAATCAAAATCAAATCAAATTTTATTTGTCACATACACATGGTTAGCAGATGTTAATGCGAGTGTAGCGAAATGCTTGTGCTTCTAGTTCCGACAATGCAGTAATAACAAGTAATCTAACTAACAATTCCAAAACTACTGTCTTGTACACAGTGTGAGGGGATAAAGAATATGTACATAAGGATATATGAATGAGTGATGGTACAGAGCAGCATAGGCAAGATACAGTAGATGGTAATGGGGCAATGGGCTCTATGACTGATTCAAGTATTTTTAGCCAGATCCTAATTGGTATGTTGAAATTTATGTTCCTTTTGATGGCATAGAATGCCCTTCTTGCCTTGTCTCTCAGATCGTTCACAGCTTTGTGGAAGTTACCTGTGGCGCTGATGTTTAGGCCAAGGTATGTATAGTTTTTTGTGTGCTCTAGGGCAACAGTGTCTAGGTGGAATTTGTATTTGTGGTCCTGGTGACTGGACCTTTTTTGGAACACCATTATTTTTGTCTTACTGAGATTTACTATCAGGGCCCAGGTCTGACAGAATCTGTGCAGAAGATCTAGGTGCTGCTGTAGGCCCTCCTTGGTTGGGGACAGAAGGACCAGATCATCAGCAAACAGTAGACATTTGACATCAGATTCTAGTAGGGTGAGGCCGGGTGCTGCAGACTGTTCTAGTGCCCGCGCCAATTCGTTGATATACGTGGTAGTCATTTCTCATGGCCATGTCCCCCCAGGAATGTGTGTGTACACACACACACACACACACACACCACTAAGGACGGTTGAACGTCCCCCCCCCCCCCCCCCCCCCCCGGTAGTCATTTTGGAATTCCAGAGTCAGAGGGAAGCCTTTGAACCCAGCAGGACAGTGTGTGTGTGTGTGTGTGTGTGTCCTGCAGGGTCTGTGTCTCAGCTGAATAACATATGCTGGTATGGCTTTCTAAAGGTTGGCTCTAAACACACCGGATTCACGTTATTTATGTCTGAACCAAAATAAAAGGCAGCTAAATCAAATAACCCATGAAGGAATACAACTTTTACTGCTGAACAAGGGTCGTGTTTTTACTGCTAAACAAGGGTCGTGGTTTTACTGCTAAACAAGGGTCGTGGTTTTACTGCTAAACAAGGGTCGTGTTTTTACTGCTAAACAAGGGTCGTGTTTTTACTGCTAAACAAGGGTCGTGTTTTTACTGCTAAACAAGGGTCGTGTTTTTACTGCTAAACAAGGGTCGTGTTTTTACTGCTAAACAAGGGTCGTGTTTTTACTGCTAAACAAGGGTCGTGTTTTTACTGCTAAACAAGGGTCATGGTTTTACTGCTAAACATGGATCATGTTTTTTTACTGCTAAACAAGGGTCGTGTTTTTTTACTGCTAAACAAGGGTCATGGTTGGTTTTACTGCTAAACAAGGGTCATGGTTGTTTTTACTGCTAAACAAGAGGTGAAGAAGACCAGGAGGAGGAGGTGAAGAAGACCCGGAGGAGGAGGAGGTGGTGAAGACCAGGAGGAAGAGGAGGAGGTGGTGAAGACCCGGAGGAGGTGAAGAAGACCCGGAGGAGGAGGAGGAGGTGGTGAAGACCAGGAGGAGGAGGAGGAGGTGGTGAAGACCCGGAGGAGGTGAAGAAGACCCGGAGGAGGAGGAGGAGGAGGAGGTGAAGAAGACCAGGAGGAGGAGGAGGAGGAGGAGGTGAAGAAGACCAGGAGGAGGAGGTGGTGAAGACCAGGAGGAGGAGGAGGAGGTGGTGAAGACCAGGAGGAGGAGGAGGAGGTGAAGAAGACCAGGAGGAGGAGGTGGTGAAGAAGACCCGGAGGAGGAGGTGGTGAAGACCAGGAGGAGGAGGTGGTGAAGACCAGGAGGAGGAGGAGGAGGTGAAGAAGACCAGGAGGAGGAGGTGAAGAAGACCCGGAGGAGGAGGTAACGAAAGCTTCAAACAGAAGACTCAACAGTTCTACACGTGGAAGATGGAAGGAGCTTAGTGGTGTTGGAAGCTCTCTCCTCACGCTTCCATCATTTGTTCCATGGCTGAAGTCTGTTTCAGCGGAGTGTGTGTGTGTGTGTGTGTGTGTGTGTGTGTGTGTGTGTGTGTGTGTGTGTGTGTGTGTGTGTGTGAGCGAGAGAGGGAGATCTAAGGACTGTGTTATATAAAAAAAAGAGAAGAAATTACATTAAAAGTGAAATCCAAGTCAGCATTTTCCACTAAAAGAGGGAACTGGGTCGGGGCCCTACATCTAACATCGTCTATTAGGATGATTTGATTTGATGGCTTTGATGCCAACTACTGAGTTAGAGTAGGAGAGAGAGAGATATTCCAATTGGTTATTCTTTAACTCTAACAGCTCTGGCATCTTCCCCAATATTCCCAATCCTTCCATAACAAAGCCATCACCCACAGAGAGATGAACCCGGAGAAAACCATTACTCATCTGTTGATTGGCTCCTCAGTCATCATTACTCATCTGTTGATTGGCTCCTCAGTCATCATTACTCATCTGTTGATTGGCTCCTCAGTCATCATTACTCATCTGTTGATTGGCTCCTCAGTCATCATTACTCATCTGTTGATTGGCTCCTCAGTCATCATTACTCATCTGTTGATTGGCTCCTCAGTCATCATTACTCATCTGTTGATTGGCTCCTCAGTCATCATTACTCATCTGTTGATTGGCTCCTTAGTCATCCTTAATGATCTGATTAGCTCCTCAGTCATCATTAATGATCTGTTGATTGGCTCCTCAGTCATCATTACTCATCTGTTGATTGTCTCAAATGTGACACAGAAAGGAAAGCTTTAGCTGTATTTGGGATTTAGTTTCCTTTTAGGATT